>NW_024119873.1:0-11209 GCF_003073215.2 Triticum urartu
CCGGCCTAGACGCACAGTTCGGGACCCCCTACCTGAGATCCGCCGGTTTTGACACCGACAGCCTCCTACTGGATTGATACCTTGGTTCTCAAAAACTGAGGGAAATACTTACGCTACTCTGCTACATCATCCCTTCCTCTTCGGGGAAAACCAACGCAAGCTCAAGAGGTAGCACAGTCCTTCTTCCGCCGCCAGCTGCGTACACCTGCAATATTTGTACAGCGCATACATCACTACGCACTCAAGATACCATGGGCATTGGCGGAAGCACACTACGAACAATCCTGCAAACATCCCCGTAACACTTTTCATCTATTTTCTTTTTATTTTCACCATATCTTAGAAACAGGTGACGAACAGGGCAAACATCTAAAACTGACTATATTGGAGTTCGGACCCGTACACTCACCTAAGGGGCTACTTCCATCAAGGATTCCCCTCACAGAGGACAGGCGGCGTAGACGCGCGACAGGAGGTCCAAAATAACTTTTTGCAGACCGCACTCTTCATTTCGAGCCTGTACTATGCCTTTTCCTCCGCCTCCGACTCCGAGCATGTCAAATAGCCGGAGTTGTGGTCTTTATATATAATAGTCATTGGCGTATTGCTCAGGTCCCAGTAAACAGTATCCGAATTAATCATCCGTGTTGTTTCGCCAATGAATATAGCTCCTATGGTTATTTCACAGATATACCTTGGCATAACCTGCCAGGGGCTCGGTATGGGAACAAATGAGTTGCCAGTCAAAGTCTGAACATCTCTATAGCGTACTTCGGCATCGCAAGTTTGGCCTTATATGCATCAGCTCTGAATCATTGTCTTGGGTCAATAGTTGGGTTGCCCGGCTCCTATGCTTGCTACCCTATGTTCCGCTCTATCGGCTAGGGTAGTAAAGGGAGAACTACTGCGATTGTGCCCTGGTCTAACCTGGATGAAAATTGACTGTCATGATGCGGCAAGAGCTGGTCAAACACTTGACGACTTATTGGAATCTTTAGCGATTCTTCGTGTCACACGAAGGATCTCTTTTCAGAGCAAATATGTAAGGCACCATATGCCGCATACATACCAGGGGCTATGTCGTAGCCCCACAATAAAACTCCTATGGTTAAGTGAAAGTGTTAACGCCCTATAGTCCGATTGCCTGATTCGCCGCATTATCACCTCCTTCATGGACCAAGACGTTGGATAAAGAGTGATTAAATGCTTTTCCGAACACCCCCGTACTTCCTACGAGGGGGCTGAAGCCGACGAATGGAAAACTTTCAGATTATATTCAAATGGCTGGACAGGAGGAATACAAGCTTTCGAGCAAAACATAAAAAGCAACCAAAAAAGCTTCTCCATTGCATACCCATCTCGCGCTTGGTAATACTGCGCCGCATCGGAAGAACTCTTCGTCAAGTCCAAGAACTCGTCCGGACAACTCCACACTTGGTTAAGCTGAGCATAGTTCGGGTCACCGAACTTAGTTTGCAGCAGAAAGGGCTTTCCAGCCGCAATCTCCCTCGCCTGCCGAACCTCCTCACGGGCTGCTCTGGATTCCGACCGCGCTTCTCTCGCCTCTTGTAAGGCCTTGTCCAGTTCAGCCGTTAAGGCTTTACTCTCCTTCTCTAGAAATTCAAAGCGGCCAGTAGCATTATCCAGTACGAGCGTCATCGTGGATATCTTCTCCTCGTCTTGGCGCCGTGCAGCTTGTTCGGCTTTTAACTCAGCCGATGCCTTTTCGGTAGCCGCATTGCTACACCGGGCCTGCTCCTTGGCCCGGGCCAGCTCCGCCCGAAGAACTTCAACGGCGGAAGCACCATCTGCAGCCACGCATATACCAGCATACAGATTTTAGCATCACGCTTATACCACAAAAATAAAATGTATGGGGATTGCCCCAAATACATACCTTGCGAATCGTTAAGACGCATATTGATTAACGCAAGGTCATCCCTTGCTACATCGAGCTTCCTCTGTAGCTCGGCAATATCAATAGTCTGGGAAGTAGCTAAAGGGGAAACAACATGCGTTCAAATAGGGGCTACTACCTCGAAGCCCGAGGAGCCCGAGGAAACAACATGCATCTATCACAGGTGCATCTTCGCAAATTAAACATAGCTGAAAATACTATATCACAAACCTCGAAGCCATTTAGCAGGCTCATGAAGGCTTCATTCAATCCGCTCTTCGTGGACAAAATCTTCTCAACCACTGTACCCATCAAGGTACGTTGTTCCCCCGAGATAGATGCTTTTCACAACATGTCCCGCAATATATACGGAGCCTCCGGGTCTCCGAAAGCCTCTCTAGGAGCACGACCATCCTTCGAAGGAATCTGTTCACCCGTCCCCAGAATCACTGTCGGCTGCGAGCCAGACAATCCGGGGCCTATGTTATCATCACCCCGGAATCCCGGATGGTCAGAGATCCACCTTCGGGTACTGCCTCTTTTGTCCCTGCGTAACTTGTTGATTAAAAGGGACCCTCCATGATGACACTTCAGAGTCATCTGCCTTATTGGGCAAGGAGGTTGGAGGAGGCATCTCGCTCTCCATCATCTTTGGGAGGAGACTTCCCGAAGAAGAGGATTGCCTAGAAAAACTCTGTGCTGACCTGTAAAAATGCATGAACGTGTTACGTATATCTTCGATGAACAGCAACGGAGCAAGACGCTATCTAAGTACTCCGGATTCACTTACGGTTTGGCCGAGGGCTGGTCCCCTTGTTGGAGTTGTTCAACGGCGTCGCTTTCCAAACCCAAGCCGCTCGATGGTGGCATCTTGCCCCTCTTAGAAGACCGCCCTTCCCAATCTTCGGAGGCGGCCCTTTTCCTCCTGCTTGGAGAAGGGATACTGGGTCCTTTTTCGCCTGTGTCTTCAGGCGAGGAAAGGTCGATTTCTGCGGACTCAGTGTCCACTTACCTCCGGAACCAAGGTCATCTTGGGCCTTCTCACTCTCCTCTTTACCCTCCCTTACCGGCACCTGGTATGGTGCCGAGGCCAGCATCCTTGTTAGCACAGGGGTAGCTAGGTCTTCGGGAAGGGGAGCTGGACACCTAATCCGTTCCACCTTCTTTATCTAACCCTGAAAAAGGATGATTCTGTCAGTATCTTGCCACTGGGCATCCGATTATGAGGTATTCGGCAAACGGGTACTTACCGGGGTATCCGGATGGTTACAGTCTAGGCCAACACCTTCGGTGGTGTCCGGCCATTGCCTTCGTTTCCCGAAAAATAATCTCCACATTCCTTCGTGCGTAGTACCGAAGAAGTGTTGAAGAGTCAGCGGCCCTTCTGAATTGAACTCTCACAGGCGGAGAGGCCGTCGCTGGCACAGCAGGGTCCGACGAACTAGCATTACTTGAACGACATTGGCTATGTTGATGTCTCTCTCAATGAGGCTTCAGATGCGACTTTGCAGAGTTCGCACTTCGTTTGTTGATCCCCAGTCCAACCCCTTACTAACCCACGATGCAAGCTGAGTTGGGGGGCTGGACCGAAATGCGGGCGCAGCTACCCACTTGGAGCCACGGGGCTCGATGATATAGAACCACCCCTGCTGCCATAAATCAGAAGATTTGGCAAAGGATCCCTCCAGCCAAACAGCGCTGGCAAGCTTGCTCACTATGGCACCATCGCACTCTGGATGTTCCCCCTCTATCACTTGCGGCTTCACATCGAAGGTCTTGAGCCACAGGCCGAAGTGCAGAGGAGTTCAGAGGAAGGCTTCGCACATGACGATAAACGCCGAGATAAGAAGGATAGAGTCCAGGTCCAGATCGTGGAAATCTATCCCGTAATAGAACATGAGCCCTCGGACGAAGGGGTTAAGTGTGAACCCTAATCCGAGGAGGAAGAGGGACACGAATACAACCCTCTCGCCAGATCTGGGGGTGGGAATAACCTGCCCCTCGGCGGGAAGCCGGTGAAGGATCTCTGCGGTCAGATACCTCGCAGCCCGAAGCTTTGCAATATCTCCCTCCGTGACAGAAGAAGCTACCCACCGGCCTTGACGGCTGGATCCGGACATGATTAGAGCTTAGGGCGATTGAAACCTCAGTGTTGAAACTCGTGGGAGCGAGGGTTGAGGAAGAAGCAAGCGTGAAAGGAAAAGACGGGTCTGTACCCCTATATAAAGGCCGCGAATATCGAGTGTCTCCTCCTAGGCCTCAAAACCTGCTTGTGCCCAAGGAGTTGTACCCGAGCGACGGTTCGGTTACCCACGTCGGGGTTAATAAGAGCCCCTTAAAAAAGGGAGACACGATCTCCGCTTGGATAAGACATGCCAATAAAACCACGTCTCGGGACGTGGGACGGTGGGCCAGCTAACGGCTCGAAAATAATGGTCGAGCCGGCATGATGTCGTATTACCAAAAAGTTGTCAGCGGATTGGACTCGTGAAATATTATATCCTCTGCAGTCGCGTATACAAGTCTGGATACAATCATTACAACCGAAGACTATTTTGGAGTACGTGGAGGGGAATCCACCTTGCAATGCCGAAGACAATCTGCGCGCCGTACTCCTCGTCATTGAAGCCAGGTTCAAGGGCTACTGAGGGAGTCCTGGACTAAGGGGTCCTCGGGCGTCCGGCCTGTTATCCATGGGCCGGACTGATGGGCTATGAAGACATGAAGGCCGTAGACTGTACCCGTGTCCGGATTGGACTCTCCTTGGCGTGGAAGGCAAGCTTGGCGACCGACTATGAAGATTCCTTCTTATGTAACCGACTCCATGTAACCCTAGATCCCCCCCGGTGTCTATATAAACCGGAGGGGTTAGACCGGAAAGGATATACCCATTACCATAGTCATACAGGCTAGACTTCTATGGTTTTAGCCATTACGATCTCGTGGTAGATCAACTCTTGTAATACTCATATTCATCAAGATCAATCAAGCAGGAAGTAGGGTATTACCTCCATAGAGAGGGCCCGAACCTGGGTAAACATCATGTCCCCCGTCTCATGTTACCATCGACCTTAGACACACAGTTCGGGACCCCCTACCCGAGATCCGCCGGTTTTGACACGGACAGCCACCGAGGACGCCGCTGCTGCCACCAACGCTGCGGCCTCTGCATGGCCTACTGGAGGGTATAAGTCGTTTATCCCGCTCCTACTATTTTCTGTTTTAGCCATGCTAGCATTATACGTAGATCTTTCTGCAATTAGCGTAGTATGTGCTTGCTTGACTGAATATCAGTATGCGTTTATTTGTGTCAATGCCATGCTAGTGATTTACTCATGGATTAATTTAATCGAGAAATTACCTATTTACTCAACAGGAGAGAGGAGAGATAAATTGAGAGAGAAGATGCATATGACATGTAGGTTCACCTAGTCAGTGAGAGCAAAGGCTGTTCCTGATGGGGATTGTGTTTTCCAAGTGCACCAAACTAGTCTTGACTCGGACAAGGTTTTTTTCAGATTTGACTCACCGCTAGGCACTAGGCAAGGCAAACACAGAGCCACAAAATCTAAGATTACACATGATAAAAATCAAATCAAACAGATAACCAAAACTTGGTGATCAAGGTTCTTGCATGCAGGTCACAAGAAGAATTTATTACTAGACATCATTGTCCATTCGTTGGCATGATGATAGAGCACAACTCTATTCGCAAACGACGCAAACACAGTGATGATTAAAAAAAGTGCCGCCGCAGTAGGCTTTCTTGACATGGTTCCACACATGCTTGCAACAGGAATGACATGTGAAACCCATGCACAACATGTGCTTGCAATGGTGGTTGTGCTCTTCGCAATGCTCTGCAGACAACATACATACATCAGTAAATGAATTCCAAATTAAAAGGGTCCAAAGAAATTTGTGCAGTGAGTTTACAATATTTATGATGACTTTTTGTAGTACTCTGGTTGGAAGGAAACAAGAAACACGACTTACTATAGAGAACAGGGATACCGATTTCATACCAGAGTGAATGGGATTTCCTAGCAGCACCAACGCCATAAGGCAAAGCAGCATAGTTTTGTCCCCCATAAGATCAAACACAAACTTCCTCTTTTTCTCGTTTCTAGTATTTGGGCTTCAAGATGAGTGCTATATTTAAAGACTTATTATAGAGAACATTTATTCCTAGTTGACTCAAAGAAGATCAAAAAGATCTCCGACTGTATCATCGTCAGGGCAGCCCCACTGCACTATGTCTTAAACCCTATCTAATAGCATTAAATATACTTTTAGATATAGCAGTTCCGGTGACCATATCTTAGTAATGTATCAAAAACAACTCTTATTTAATGACTTTCGTGAGAAAAAACTTATGAGTTGTCTTGGATTTTTTGCTAATACCTATATCTAGATGAAGATAAGGTTGCTCTCTCTTTCTTGATTAAATAGGGTGTGACATCATACTTTAGCTTAGGTGGCATGACTAGGTAAAGTATCAGGTGATACGAGGCATAACATGCCCCCATGATATGGGCTCCCAAGAACCTTTGATTTGTGATCCAATGGTCAGAGGAGGAACTCTAGGACTTGTGTGTAAATATTGGATCCATGGAGGGCTTTTTTTTGCAAAGTTACAGGAGCTCGTCCCGTGGTCATTGGATCACAGATCCAAGGGCTCTTGGAAGCCCATATCACGGGAGCATCTGATGCCTCATATCACCTGCTACGTACTCGACATGGCTAACATAAAGTATATGCTATAGCATGTGACTGCTCTTATTTGTAAAAACTTGTTCTCTAATTTATAATCGTACCCATTTAATGTGATTATATTTCTCGTTATCTATGCTGATATAAATTTGTGAGATACACTACATTAATTCTTCACATTGAATAATTAATATATGTGATCATATCAATCCTATTGAACAGACAATCATTTGAGTTAACTTTTTATGTCATGATCAATTACTAGCACTAATAGAAAACAGGGCTTTGGTCCAGGCCTGGAAAGCCCATTCATCCCGGTTCACTCACGAACCGGGACCAATGGGGGCATCAGTCCAGGTTCGTGAGGCCAGGGGGCGGCCGGGCCTCGGGGGACATTGGTCCCGGTTCGTTTGGTCCCTTTGGTCCCGGTTGCAGACACGAATCGGAACCAATAAGCTTCGAGAGAAGAAAGGTTAAGTGTGGCTCGGACATTTCATCGAACACCTCATGTGCATAGGAGGTGAGCTAGAGCACCACAAAGCTCTCCAACGGTCGGCCAGAAAAATAGAGCAGTGGAGTGCTCTGCTTGCGGGCGAGAGGTATATATAGGCATCCCATTAGTCCCGGTTCGTGGCCGGAACCGAGACTAAAGGACCCCCTTTGGTCCCGGTTACAGCCACAAACCGGGACCAATGGTTGTGGGCCAGGAGCGAGACCCATTGGTACCAGTTCGTGTCTGGAACCGGGACCAAATGGGCCAGACGAACCGGGACCAATGCCCCACGACGTCCGGCCAGCCCCCTAGCCTCACGAACCGGGACCTATGCCCCCAAGGGTCCCGGTTCGTGACTGAACCGGGACTAATGGGCTGCCCCGGCCTGGACCAAAGCCCTGTTTTCTACTAGTGAATATAAGTTGTGATGAAGGGTTAAGATTGACTCACTAAAACAATTCCCTTCCAACTCTCACCCCCTCCCATGTTAATAAAACGGTGGGAGTTGGAGTCTCAAGTCCCATGGCTATTCCCTTATGAACTCTCAATCCCTCTAACCAAACAATAGATTTGAAGTCTTCTACCCTTCAATTCCCATTCCCTAGCTCTAATTACCCCCAACCAAACACGTTGTTGGTGGTGTCCTCCTTGAAGTCCAACCTCTCACTGCACCTCACCCTTCACATTCTCTCTTTCCTCTCGAAGGGGAAGCCCAAGCGGCCGTGATGGCTTGCAATCGAGCCGAGGATGAAGTTCATGTCGAGGTTTGCCGCGACGGAACCTTATCATCTTCTCCATCATCTTCATCCTTACCACCACCGCTGTGTGTGAGCACAACACCAACGCCGGCATCGCTCGACATGGCCACTACTAAGGTCAGGGACTACCTATTTTACTGCTTCGTTCCTGCGTGATTAGTCAACCAGTTTTCTTGTGGTGGGAAGAATTGGAGAGATGATGGAGAAAGCCTTGCTTGCGAATTCTTTGGGCAGAGGATGAGAAGACGAGAGTGGCCAAGACTGAGGAGAAGATGAGCGTTAAGGCCGAGGAGCAGCCTCCCCGGCGGCGGCCGTGGCAGAGGGACAGCGGCTGCGACGCGCAGTGTGTCCTCTGGCCAGCCCCTTTGACTTCTCCACCATGATGAACTTCCCCAATGTAATCAGAGCTATACTGAATTCTCTGATTAAATATTTATAGTTTCTGCGGATTTTGCAATACTCTGTTCTGTCTGTTCATTGACAAAGTCGAGTTCTGGGAAGATTTACATATACCGGTTTGAATTGGTTGTTAAATTTGCTTCGATTTGACGGAAGAAATCTGCACCCGTTTTAACAAATTCGATTCCTGAATTTTGTGGCGTGCAGGACCTGAGCATCAAGCAGATGGCGGAGCAGCTGCAGAAAACGGCGGCGCCGGCGTCTGCGTGGTCGCCGCAGGAGGTGGCTGCGGCTCTTGACCCGCAGACGTACGTGTCGACCACTTCTAATTTAACAAAGTATTCTATTATTTTATCCTAATGAGATTAACCAACTGTTGAGGAGTTTAGCTAAACTTCATAAAACATAAATTTTGTACAATTTTGTTGTCCCATTCTTTTTGCTTCAAAGAGTTATATATTCTTGATTCATTCTCGCTTGCTCTAGCAAATTATATGCATCTCCAGTACTTCCACATCAACCTCCCTACTGTTATCTTCTCTAGGTGAGGTTGATCCCATTTCCCCATTCCAGTTTATCTCTTGTTATTCTTCGACAACTGTTAAGTTAGTCATAGTTCTCTGCTTTTTATATCTTTTTACGGTTGCAGATTGCAGGTTGATTTATTGCTAGGAAGATTCAGGAATCGAGTATCTAATTCAGTTATACAGTTGCTTAGAAAATTATCCTAGCCAACATGGGTTCTCAGCAGTATTTAGATGACGCACCGCAGATTGACTCCTGAGGTACATTGTCAACTAACATAGTTTCTTTACCTCGTATCCCTATGTGGTTCATTACTTGATTTCCTTTCATGCTGAAAGTTGGGTACTATGATTTTTCGGACCATTTAACATCTGCTATGCATTTCTTAGCTGCAACCATCACTGAGTAAGAAACAAGTAGAACAGAGTGTCTTTGAAATATGAAACACAAATAATTGGCTCCTCTATCGCGTTAAGCTAGCTCCCTTAAAAGTGTAGTGTTATGTAAACTCATGCCAGGGCATCCATTCTTTGTTAAATTAGGTGATGTTATTGTCCGGAGCTTGGCAGGTCAACTGTAGCGGGGGCTGGCATGTCCCAGCGTCGGCTCGTTCGTAGGTGACTTGTGACGGCCTTGGCTCTCTTTCCTCGACGTTCGGGTGCTACTTTCATCAAAGGGTTGTCCTTTTCCCAGTAGTGGTCCATCGCTCGTCTCACGCCTGGTACGGCAGGATCGACCTCGTCTCGCGCACGGTGTAGCAGGACCGAGTTCATCTCATGCACGGTGCAGTAGGACCGACCTTGTCTCGCACACAGTGCCGTGGGACTGAGGTCGTACCGCGCCAGTGCTACAAGATGGGCCGATGGAGGCTAGATTTGGCCGGCCTATTGGGTTTCGTCGCTGGGGCGCCCAGAGGTGTGAAAGGCAGGTCCTTTTCGCTCTTCTCTTTGGTTGGGGTTGCGGCGAATCTCGGGTGAGGTGGTGTCAAGGTCTTGGATGCCGGGACGGTGGCCTTGGTGGTGGTAGCACGGTGCTCATGGGCAGAGCCCGTGGCTTGGTGTTGCCCGGTGGCCATGGCCTTGTGGGCGGCGTGGTAGTCGGGGTGTTGCGTTCGATGGCGGTGAGTGTTGGCCGGGATGAAAACTTGTTCCATCTTTGGACGGACCAGCGGTGGCGAATCTCGTTTCCTTAGTGAAAGCATCGTCGCGGCTCTCATCGCCCGTCGTGCTGCTCCAAGGGAAACTCTAATCCTCGAATCGGGTGGTGACGAAGCTCCGATGTCGTATCCTTCCTGAAGGCGCCGTCTTGGAGCCCATGGTTCGTCATATGCGGCCTCATTTCTTCATGGTGATGTGTTCCCGATTGAGTCCTTGGTTGCTCTTGTAGTGCTAGGAGTGGTGTTGCTGCGATCAACACCCATGTATCTTGCCTTGGATGTGTGCATGTGTTGTGGTGGCATGTATTTGTATCAGATTGCTACGAATCGTTGCTTTATATATAATTTTTAGACAAAAGGCACCGGCCGAGCCCGAGAAGAGCTCGAACCTAGCCCGACTTTGAATTAACAAAGCCATCAACCGGCCAGGATACACAGAAGCAACATACACAAAGGGAGAAAGCGGAAAAAGGGATACAAGGTGCACAGAGGAACATCTCAAAGGCAACAACCAGCGGACAAGAACATACCACGCCGTTGCCAACGAACGCCGCTACACCTACACCAGCTAACCTACTAAGGCCACGGGAGAAGGGCACCACCATGCGAGTATTGTGATCGCTGACTGCCACCGAAGGGCCAAACAAGACAATAAAGATTTGTCTCTGCTGCCGCAGAGGGCCACTACCCTCTCACCCAGGCTCGATGGGCGCCGCACCGGCGGCCAGCAAAGCGGTTCCCCAAGAACCCAAATCAAGGTGACCAAGCTTCCCAAGGGGAGACAGCAGGAGCAAACCCACACGCAATGGGGACCCGACCACCCAAGCACCATCGCCGGTAGCAGCATAGACGGAACGCCGGACGAGAGATGTCGAACGAAGGCGCCGAACCACGGAGAAGGCCGAGAATGGCAGCACTAAACGTCGGTCAAGGTTGGGAATCGCCGGAACCATAGGCGCTGAGAGGGACACCGATCCCCTCACACCGACGGCCGGGACCATCCACACCAAGAACCGAGCAGGCTGCCGAAGATGAAGCCTGTCCGCCACACGCCGTCAACAAACCGCCGCCAAGTCCACCATCGCTCGAGCAGCCCCCGATCGACGCCTTTAGGAAGGAACACGCCACCACGGTGTCGTCGTCGCTTGGAACAGGGGGGTCCGAGGCTTTCACCTGAGCTCCAGGGAGGGGTGGGAGGAAGGGGATCCTCGCCGAAGCCTTCAACAAGGGAGTAGTACCGAAAGGCGCCGCCTTCGGTGTGGCCGCCG
>NW_024119874.1:0-13384 GCF_003073215.2 Triticum urartu
GCGGCCAGCCAGAGACTAGCCAGGAGGAGATCGACACGTACGTACGCATGCACAATCTCCGGCTGGCTGGTATAGTATCTCTCACTGTGAGTCTCACAGGAGATTGATTATTAGTGCACTCACTCATGCAGCCGCAAAATTTTGTGTTTTTGACCCTTTTCTGAAATCTATTGGAGATCAAACCCTAGTTTATTTTTTTTAAGATCTGACCATTTTGCGATAGGGCATGCAACCCTACCGTCAGGGGCCTCAGCGGTAGGCTGTTAGAACCTACCGTCATGGACCTTGACGGTAGCAAAAGGGTCAGGTCTCGAAATTTTATCAGACTAAGATCAGATCTCGAATAGAGTCAAAACACGACATTTAGCCTCGTGCAGCTGCGTCTGCGTGCATGCGGAATCATTCAATGTAGCTCCCTGATCTGCCCTGTTCGCCGTTGCATGCATTTGCGTTGCATCTACCGATGGCTAGCTAGCTAGCTGAGCGTTGAAACGACCTGTCATGCCCAGGTCCGGCCGGGCACGACCTGGAAGGTGATGGTTGATGAGAAGGACGGCCAGCTGAGCAGGTGGCAACTCAGGCGAGAGCTCATCACTGGCTCAGCCTCCGCGTGATGACTGCATACCTCCTCCAATTATTTGGCTCGGCCGGCCTGCCAATTACATGCCTACGTACCTGTACGCCCGCTGGATGGATGCATATGCATGCATCTGGCGCTCGCGCGCGGGCTGCTGTACGCGTACGACCACGTCGACCATTTCACTCATCCGGCATGCATCAGATGAATCTCTCAGCGTTTTTAAGAAAATGAGCTGGTTTTGCCAAAATGCTAAATGGAGGAGGAGCTCCATGGAGCTCTTTCTTTTGAAAATTTTGAAAAACACATTTTTAAGTTCTAAAAATTTCTGAAAAAATACACACAGGTTTAGACGGATGTATACTACATATGTATGAAATTTGAACATGTGGTATAAGTTACGGTCAGAGCTATAGAAAAAAAGACAAATTCATGATTTTGAAAATGATGAACAGTACATGCACCGCTCACTATTTAAAATGCACGAATTTGTCTTTTTGTGTACCTCTGACCATATTGTATTTCATCGTCAAACTTCACACATGTAAAACAACGCATCCATATGAACACGTATTATTTCTTTTAAGATTTTTTTAAAACTTCAAAATGTGATTATTATTATTATTATTCATAAAAAACGAGCTCCATGGAACTTGTCCAGCAAAATGCGCTACTCCTAGCTTTAAATGCAAAAATACTAGAATAACCATAAGTTTTGGGAACAGTTCGGTCCATGCCACTCCCAAAGTTGCATATTTTTGTTGCTCAAACTTTTGAATTTTGGTGTGTGTCACTAACGCTTGTGAAGAAATTAGGTTCGTGCCAGTCAGCGCCATCTTCGTGAGTTGTCGTCAGTTTGCCGTCATCTTTGGGATGCTTGGTTCCATATGGGACCCAACACTTCGCCACGTCAACCGGGGAAGATGCATTTGATCGTAGTTTTTTCACTGAGAAGAGTTAGATTGTAGTCGTTAAACATTTTCTCCTCTATGGGACCCACAACTTGTCATGTCAACCGTAATGCTGCATCAAGAGGGCTTCATTATCCTCATCGCTATTATCACCTCGTCGCTATCCATTTGTAACACAATAGTTGGAGCGGATTCAATATTGTATTGCTTGTGTGGGATCATCATGTTTATCATAATTCATTTCATCTCATTTGCACCCTTGATGTGCGAGTAATTTCCCTAGTTCTCGGGGATATGGAGAAACTCTAGTATATAGTAAATCATTTGGTATTAGGATTTAATATCCTCTTTGTATGTTTATTGTTATGTTATAATCTTCTTGATGTTGGGTGAAGTCCGGCATCCAACATATGTCAATTTTTGATGGAAGGTTATTACGGTTGGCGAACCGGCTGGTTGCGGATGTAGGTTAGTAACATGGCCTATCTCCCATCGTCCCGAATCATTGCAATAGGGGATAAATGGAGACCGCTTATAGACTTCGTCCATGGGGACCTTTTTCCCCTTAACCACTGTTTGGTAAGCAGAGTGGGGAAGAACAGTGGTGGCGTATGTGATATGGGGTGCCGTGTGTTGCTACTTTTTGAGCTTGTGTTGGTTTTGCCATTGAAGAGGAAAGGGTGATGCAGCAAAGTAGAGATAAGTATTTTCCTCAGTTAAGAACCAATGTATCAATCCAGTAGGAGGAACACACAAGTCTCCAATGATAGCACCTGCACAAACAAACAAATACTTGCACCCAATGCGATAAAGGGGTTGTCAGTCAATCCGTTCACGGTTACTTGCAAGGATGAGATCTGGTGGAGATGGGTATAAAAGATAAATAAAACTGCAAAATAAAGTAAAGGTAAATAAATTGCAGCAAGGTAGTTTTGGGTTTTTGGTTGTATAGATCTGAAAATAATATGATAAAAATAGACCCGGGGCCATAGTTTTCACTAGAGGCTTCTCTCTTGAAAGAACGCATATGGCGGGTAAACAAATTACTGTTGAGCAATTGATAGAAAAGCGCAAAGTTATGGCAATATCTAAGGCAATGGTCATGAATACAGGGGCGGGCCCACGTTGGCCCAGCAGGTAGCCCAGGACACCGGGTAAAAAAACATCTTACCTTATATGTATAGAGCCCACGTAGAAGTGGACACCCCTAAATTTTCTAAAGGGACACCCCGTACAAACCAAAAGGCTACAGCTAGCCAACTAGGGCCCAGGCGGCCCAGCCGAGAGGCAGCGCGTGACACCCTGCAAAAGGCCCAGTACATACATCAATCGATCAATGGATCGATACATCGATACCTAGGTGCCTTCGCCTGCCGCCTCACATGTTCATCTACTCGCCGCTGCGCTTAGTGCCCCTGTACCCGCCCTCGCAGTTGCCGCCTATCGCCAGATCGCCCCAATTCGTCAAATCATTGAAGAAACAAATAATAGGTATCTTGCAGTGTGTGTCCGCCTCTATTGCAATTTCCAAATTATGTTCTAATCCTTGCTTTGTTTCTCTAACCCTAGGAAATTAGGGCTGCTGGATAAGACTAGAAATTTTGTTTGCATTGGCTATTGGACTATTTGGCTATTGTAGTGGTCATTGGAGAATAATATTGCAATACTCTAGGAGACCAGGACGGCTGGAAGCATTTGCAACATGTCAAGTAAGTTTTATTTTACAGTCGTGCAATTGCAATTCATGTTATGTATGTACACATGATTCATAGTTTTTTCCTTTTGTGAAATTTTTTGAACTACTTGTATGCTCGGCGGCTTTGAGCCCAAATGAATCATTTCGTGATTTCAACTTAGAACATTTGATGAGTCTAGCTAAACTTTACCCAAAAGATTTTGATGATGGAGAACTCAAGGACCTTAGACATCACCTTCATCTTTACATTGATGATGTCCGAGCAGATGGCCGCATCTCTCGTTTAAGTAATATTTGTGAGCTCTCTCAAAAAATGATGGAAACAGGGAAACATATTGTATATCCCTTGATCTATCGACTTTTGAAGCTAGCACTAGTATTGCATATTGCCACTGCTTCCGTTGAGAGATCTTTTTCAGCTATGGGAATTGTGAAGACATATTTGTGCAATCGTCTTGATGACGACACCTTGGAGTACAAAATTATTTGTTATGTGGAGAAGAGCAAAATGAGAAAGTTTACTGATGATGTAGTAATGCTTCGAGGGCATGAAAACACGTGGGAAACCATTTTAGAAAGGTAATGGTTTTAACTTACTTATTACATAATTGTAATTAATATGTATACCTAGTTGAGAAGTGGTTTCGTTTCATTTGATTTGTAGGCAATGCTGCATTTTCTTGTCATCAGTTATACATTATTCACAAATTGGACACTTTGATTCTCCTTTACCGTTCAATTTCCTACAATCAATTAATATTTGAGGTCAACTCTTTATTTTGGACCTTTGCTAATCATATTCACGGTCATATCGTATTTTAGGTATATTATATTTCTAAGTGTGTTGATTTTATCTATATTATGAGTTGATATCCACATATATGTGATATACATGGGACCCCGGGTCATTTTTGTCCTGGGTCCGCCCCTGCATGAATATAGGCATCACGTCCGTGACAGGTAGACCAACTCATGCCCGCATCTACTACTATTACTCCACACATCGACCGTTAGCCAACATGCATCAAGTGTATTAAGTTAACAAGAACGGAGTAACGATTGAAGCAAGATGACATTATGTAGAGGGATAGATCCAATCAATATGAAATAAACCCCATCTTTTTATCCTTAATGGCAACAATACAAATACGTGCCTCGCTACCCCTTCTGTCAATGGGTGAGGACACCGCAAGATTGAACCCATTACAAAGCACTTCTCCGATTGCAAGAAAAATCACTCTAGTTGGCCAAACAAAATCAATAGATCGGGGAGAAATACAAAGCTATGTTAATTATGCATAGAAGAGTTCAGAGAAGACTCAAATAATATTCATAGATAATTTAATCATAAATCCACAATTCATCGGATCTCAAAAAACGCACCGCAAAAGAAGATTACATCGAATAAATCTCGAAGAACATCGAGGAGAACATTGTATTGAAGATCAAAGAGAGAGAGAAGAAGTCATCTAGCTACTAGTTATGGACCCATACGTCTGTGGTAAACAACTCACACATGATCAGAAGGGCAGCAAGGTTGATGTAGAATCCCTCCGTGATCGACTCCCCCTTTGGCAGAGTACCAAAAAGGCCCCAAGATAGGATCTCACGAGGAAAGAGACTTGCAGTGATGGAAAAGTATTTTTGGTGCGCCCCATGGTATGCGGGGAATATCTCAAGGTGAGAAATGGCAATGAATGGTACCGAAGAGGCTAGCAATGGAGGAAGGTTGAGAGTGCGTATAATCCATGGAGTCAACATTAGTTATAAAGAACTCGCATACTTATTGCAAACGTTTATTAGCCCTCGAAACAAAGTACTAATATGCATGCTCCTAGGGGGATATATTGGTAGGAAAAGACCATCGCTCGTCCCCGACTGCCACTCATAAGGAAGAACATAAAAAATAAATCATGCTCCAACTTCATCGCATAACGAGAGACCATACATGCATGCTTCGGGAATCACAAACCTTAACACAAATATTTTTACTAATCCACATTTACTCTCTAGCATGACTCTAATATCACAATCTTTATATCTCAAAACAAATGCAAGGAATCAAACTTCTCATATATTCAATGATCTTCATGAAAGTTTTTATTATACCCCTCTTGAATACCCATCATATTAGGACTAAATTCATAACTAAGCAAATTGCCATACTATTTATAGGACTCGGAATAATACAAGTGAAGTATGAGAGTTCATCAATTTCTTCAAAACAAAACCACCGCCGTGCTCTAAAAAGATATAAGTGAAGCACGAGAGTAACTACCTAGCTCAAAAGATATAAGTGAAGCACATAGAGTATTCTAATAAATTCACGATTAATGTGTGTCCCTCTCAAAAGGTGTGTACAACAAGGATGATTGTGGCAAACTAAAAAGAAGACTCATATAATACAAGACGCTCCAAGCAAAACACATATCATGTGGTGAATAAAAATATATCCTCAAGTAATTTACCGATGGATTGAAGACAAAAGAGGGGATGCCATCTGGGGCATCCCCAAGCTTAGATGCTTGGTTATCCTTGAATATTACCTTGGGGTGCCTTGGGCATCCCCAAGCTTAAGCTCTTGCCACTCCTTATTCCGTAGTCCATTGAAACTTCACCCAAAACTTGAAAACTTCACAACACAAAACTCAACAGAAAACTCGTGAGATTCGTTAGTGAAATAAAGCAAATAACTACTTTTAGGTACTGTTGTAAACTAATTCCAATTTTATACTCCCTCCGTCCGGAAATACTTGTCATCAAAATGGATAGAAGGGGATGTATCTAGACGTATTTTAGTTCTAGATACATCTCTTTCTATCCATTTTGATGACAAGTATTTTCAGACGGAGGGAGTATTTGTGTTATATCTACTGTATTCTAACTTCTCCACAGTTCATAACCCTCGATACCTCCCATAGATTCATCAAAAAAAGCAAGCAACACAATGAAAACAGAATCTATCAAGAAAAGGACAGTCTGTAGTAATCTGGACTTTAGCCAAACTTCTGTAACTCCAACAATTTTGAAAATTAGCACAACGTAGGCAATTTGTATATCAATCTTGTGTAAAAAAATTCCAAAATTTATCACGCTCTAGTGAATTTTAACAATTCTGCTACTGGACGCAAAAGTTTCTGTTTTTCAGCAAAATCAAATCAAATATCACCCAAATCATCCCAAAGGTCTTACTTGGCACATACACTAATTGAAACACTAAAACACAATCATAACCGAAGAATAAGTGCATATTTGTTGAAAAACAGAAGAAAAAACATAAAAACATAAAATAAAATTGGGTTGCCTCCCAACAAGCGCTGTTGTTTTACGCCCCTAGCTAGGCATAATACATAGATCTAGGTATTGTCATCGTTGGTATTTAATCCACAAGTGGCCCTCATAATAGATTCACATGGCAACTTAATTTTCTATCTTGGAAAGTGTTCCATGCCCTTCCTTAATGGAAATTGAAATCTAATGTTTCCTTCTTTCATATCAATAATTGCACCATTCGTTCTAAGGAAAGGCCTACCAAGAATAATAGGGCATGTAGGATTGCAATCTATATCAAACACAATGAAATCTACGGGCACATAATTCATATTTGCAACAATAAGAGCATCATTAATTCTTCCCATAGGTTTCTTACTAGTGGAATATGCTAAGTGCAAATTTAAAGAACAATCGTCAAGTTTATGGAAACCTAGCATATCACATAAAGTTTTTGGAATAGTGTAGCACCCAAATCACACAAAGCATTGCACTCATAATCTTTAATATTAATTATAATAGTAGGTTCCCATTCATCATAAATCTTCCTAGGTATTGAAACTTCCAACTCAAGTTTTTCTTCAAAAGATTTCATCATAGCTTGAACGATATGGTTAGTAACATCCTTATTTTGATTATGAGCATGAGGTGAATTAAGCATGGGTTGCAACAAGGAAATAGAATCAATCAAAGAGCAATTATCATAATTAAAGTCCTTGAAATCCAAAAGAGTGGGCTCATCACTAGTTAAAGTTTTGACCACGCCAATCCTACTTTTATCAATTTTTTCATTTGGATCTTCACCCTCCAAATTATTGGGATGACTTCTAGATAAAGTTGACTCATCTCCAGTCCCATCTTTATCAAGTTTTATATTATAAAACAAATATTCAATAGGAGTCACCCCAATCACTTTAAGATCTTCATCATGATTATCGTGAAAACTAGAAGAACATTCTTTTCGAACCATTATCTCCTAGCATGCATCCTAGTGGTTCTATCCTTACTTTCATTAATGGAAATTTGGATAGCTTCTAGAGAATCATTAATATCAAGCTTGGGTGGCATAATTCTAATCTTAAAAGAATCAGTCTCATGAGAAATTCTATCAACGTTCCTAGCTAAATCCTCAATCTTGAGCAAATTTTCTTCTACCAAAGCATTGAAAATCTTTTGGGAGTTTATAAAATCTTTAATATTATTCTCAAGATCATAGGGTATCTCATTATAATTTTTGTAAGAATTATTGTAGGAATTACCATAATTATCAAAGTAATTACTAGGTAACGGCCTAGGGTTGAAATTTCCTCTATGCACGTTATTACCGAAATTGTTCCTGCCAACAAAATTCACGTCCATAGATTCATTATTGTTCTCAATCAAAGTAGACAAAGGCATATCATTAGGATCAATAGGAGCATTCTTTCTAGCAATCAATTTCGTAAGTTCATCCATCTTTCTACTAAAATTATTAATTTCTTCAATAGAATGCACTTTTTTAATTGCAGAAGATCTTTCGGTATGCCATAGTATTATCTAGGAGTTTAGTAGCTTCTCCTAATGTGATTTCCATAAAAGTACCACCTGCGACAGAATCTAAAAGATTTCTAGATGCAAAATTCAATCCAGCATAAAAAATTTGTATGATCATCCATAAACTTAAACCATGAGCAGGGCAATTTCTTATCATTAATTTCATCCTCTCCCAAGATTGTGCAACATGTTCATGATCTAGTTGCTTAAAATTCATTATATCGTTCCTAAGGGAGATGATCTTAGCGGGAGGAAAATACTTGGAAATAAAAGCATCCTTACACTTATTCCATGAATCAATACTATTTTAGGCAAGGACGAAAACCGAGTTTTAGCACGATCTTGTAGTGAGAACGGAAATAGTTTCAATTTAACAATATCATTATCCACATCTTTTTTCTTTTGAATATCCCACAATTCAACGAAAGCATTTAGATGGGATGCAACATCTTCATTAGGACTACCAGATAATTGTTCTTTCATATAAGATTCAACAAAGCGGCATTAATTTCATAAGATTCCGCACTAGGGCGGGAGCAATTGGAGTATTAATAAAATCATTGTTATTAGTGTTGGAAAAGTCACACAACTTAGTATTTTCCTGAGACATCGTGGAAAATCAACCATTCTAGCACACAAGAAAACAAAAAGCAAACGAAAAGAAGAACAGAAAGAAGGCGAATAAAAAGGAAAATATTTTTATGTTTCTCTAAAAGCGTTTTAGAAGTGGGGGCGGGGGAGGAAAACGAGAGGCAAATGGTGAATAATGTAAATGCAAGAGATGTGAGTTTATGATAGGTACTTGGTAGACTTGATGTAGAACCTCCCCGGCAACAGCGCCAAAAATTCTTCCTCCTACTTCTTGAGCTTGCGTTGGTTTTTCCCTTGAAGAGGAAAGGGTTATGCAGCAAAGTACAGATAAGTATTTCCCTCAGTTAAGAACCAAGGTATCAATCCAGTAGGAGGAACACACAAGTCTCCAATGATAGCACCTGCACAAAAAAACAAATACTTGCATCCAACGCGATAAAGGGGTTGTCAATCCCTTCACGGTTACTTGCAAGGATGAGATATGAAAACAAAGCTCAAGCGGAGATGGGCTACGGTTTGCTCTCGCTCGTCAAACAAAACACACACACACACACAATGCGCTCACCGTGGTACTAGGATGTCTCGACATCGGCTACTTAAGTAAGGGCTATGCTAACTTTCGAACAGTCAGAAGTTAGCGACAGATCCGAACAATCGATAGAGTATTATATGCATATGCATCGAGTGTACGCAGCCGTTCTCCTGGTTTCTTACAAGTAAACTCCATCTTTTTAGCACATATATGCATGCATTCAATAAAAGAGAAAACTGATGATGACAGTCTAGATCCATTTTAATTTCGAAATTCAAAATATTTTGTAGCTCAAACCTTCGCCCCAATTGAAAAACAGTTTTCATATAAAAGATCATCGCGAGGAGATCTTCGAAACTAGATTCCCTGTTGATATGTTCCGACGACTTTTTCTTCGTGTCAAAAGTTATCAAACCCCGGCTATGTAAGTTACCACGTCTATGATTCATAATTTACCATCTTGTTTATGTAGAAATTACCTAGTACATTGTGAAGACAATTTCTGTATTTTGGAGCTGTCAAATTGAGTAAAGCTTTGGCATTGTCAAAGCTTCAGTAAAGAAACAATCAACACTAGTTTTCACACTGCAAAGCTTTGGTAAACAAAAATATTAATATCACTTGTTTGGAGCTGTCAAATTAAGTAAACCTTTGGCACTGTCAAAGCTTTTGGCACTATTTTGGCACTGTCAAAGCTTTGGCAAAAAAAAACTTAACACTAGTTTGGAGCTGTCAGATTAAGTAAACCTTTGGCACTATTTCGACACTATTAAAGCCTTGGCAAAAAAATTAACACTAGTTTGGAGCTATCAAATTAAGTAAACCTTTTGCAGTGTCAAAGCTTTTGGTTTCACAGGACCAATTGAATTCACAATAGCCATAGCACAATAGCAATTCATAGGCTTTAACCCTAAACACTGGTCAATTGAGTAAATATAGTTTCACAGGGCGTCTTTAACCAAACACAAAATCGCCTCGACCATGACTTAACCCTAAAAACAAAATCGCCACGGCATAAGCTTTAAACCTAAACCAAGCACAAAATAGCCACGACATGACCTCACCTTCTCGGGTTTGTAGCTGAGGCAGAGCTCGTCACCGTCTTCTGCCTCGTTGTCACTGAAATCCTAGTGTGGAAATCAAATGAGGATGCACTACTAGGGAAAAGCCTAGCAGCAGCGCGGGTTTTAGGCCTATCAGTAGCATGGGATGATGCGCTACTGGTACGGCGCTACAGCTAAAGGTTAGCAGTAGAGTGGGTTAACTCACGCTACTGCTATATCGACTTAGTAGTAGCGTTTTCTCCGAACAGCGCTACTGGTAATTACTAGTAGCGCTTATCCCTACACGCACTAATAACTACTATTATTTCGTATTTTATTTCTTTTTTATTTCCTGTTTTATTCATACACCTTTATACAAGTTTTCATACAACAACAATTTAGAGATTGTTTTTACATCGTAATGAGTTATTACATCAATGGGTGAAAGAACCGTGGACTAGTTTCAAGTGGATGGACATCCACTTGAAACTAATCCGTGGTTCTTTCACCCAATGATATAATAAATATCATCTTCATCATCATCATCATCATCATATCATTAACAACGTATCATCATAATACATCATTGTCATATAACACCTCCTCATGATCATCGGTTTCATCAATGAGACATCACATAGCAAGTTGGTCACTAGTCATAATCACAACTACTCCTCATCATCAACTCTAACACATTGTACCACATAATAAATATTGTACCTCATAGGACCTACTACATTCTCTTAGGACCTACTATATTCTCTTAGGTAAAATAGCATAAAACAAGATAGCCCCTGACTCTCCATTATGGAGAATGGAGATTTTCATGTCTCCAATTCTTGCCCTTCGCACAATATTGCTTCCAAGTAGCTCCTTACGACTGTCCATACATTTTTTTCATTTTATGATTTTCATGTCTCCATCTCTTTTAGAAATCCGATATGGACAGGTGAGATTCGTAGGACGACCTGGCTGTATGTTCAAAACATTAAGGCGACCTTTCTGATACATCAGATGAGGCACACAATCATCTGGGATTTTCTGTTGAAAAACATAGTAATAACTTCATAGTTAGCGATGTAGTTAAGTTTTAAAAGAATTTATGCAAAACATGCACGGATGTCCTAGTAGTAAAAAATCTTACCATGACATCTCCACGGATGTTACCGTAGTTCAACATGTGCACTAGTGGCACGTATTGACCATAATGTGGAGGAGTTTTATTATAGATATTGTAATTCTCAAGATCAGTACAAAATGCGACCAGATGATTTTTCTCCTGATAAGTTAACTCAGAGCCATCGGTGTAGTAGGTTCTGTCTACCATGTTCCGCACATTGTTTGAACAATTAAAATAAGCTGTCAATGGAAATAAGCTGTCAACTATTTTGAAATGAACAATATAAATTAGTTAATAACTAGGTTTGAGAAACTCACATAGCGGTAGAATTGACAGCGTATCAACAAGGACCCAAATGTTCAAATTGTCTTGGTCGATGTCAGGATCACCAAGATTCATGGTGAAAAACATACCCTCTTGAAAATCATACATCTTGCAAAGTGCTTCCGAACCCGGGCAACCAAAATGGGATACGCTCTCAGAATTGTATAGATTTACCTCAAAATCCATACCATGATGG
Source organism: Triticum urartu (assembly GCF_003073215.2). Classification (NCBI taxonomy): domain Eukaryota; kingdom Viridiplantae; phylum Streptophyta; class Magnoliopsida; order Poales; family Poaceae; genus Triticum; species Triticum urartu. Next base: position 11,794 of record NW_024119874.1, read on the forward strand.
GTCCTTAGGTTAATTTTCTTTGTTTAATTTCTCTCATGATCTTCAAAACCATCCTCTCCAAGACATAGCGTCTTGCATGGCATGGGATAAGCTAGTCGAATTGTAAAAGACAAAAATTACACGTTGAAGTAGTACAAGTCGAGCTTAATTACGAAAAAAACATTTTGCGTCGTAGCTTACCGTATCACAATCGAAGGCCTCCTCGAGCTTAATGCTGAAGCGCCGATCTTCGCCCAGGTGAGGCCTGTCGCAGAAACCCCGGTCGTCGTGGCACCAGGAGCACTCCCCCGGGAGACTTTCATCGTCCGAGTATGACATTTCCTATGTTCATAATTCAAATATTAAACTTGTACAATTAAATATATGTACTATAAAAATTAAATTAGATCATTATTATTCATCCGGGTTGACTACCGGTCTGCCGAGTCTATATGGTGGGGACTCTCCCTCACTGATTCCTCCTCTCTGACATTTGCGACCGTCGGTGATGGTCGTTACTTCGTCTTTCCCTTAGTGCATAACAAAGGTCTAGCACAAGGAAAAGAAGGAGAAACGACCCCCGCAACAATAGTTGGGATTCTTCGTCCTCTCTCATATATGGTGGGTACACTCCCTCACTGATTTTTCGACCTTCGGTCTCGGCAGACTTAATGTCAACCCGAAATGTTGTTTAATCATTTTTCTAGAAAATCTAGGCCACTCGATATTTCCTACATATTCTAGCACAAGTCATGCCAAAATTCACGAAAAATTCCGGCATGACCTTTGCTAAAACAGGACATATTGAACGCCTGAAATTTGCTGGAACGGAAATTAATCGACACTCCGGCAAAACATAGGCCAATCGGAGGTGTAACATGAACATGACCGGCCACTTGGGCAACCACATATCCTATTTGAGCAAGACAAGATATACATGTTTTTATCTACATCATATCTTATAGCACTCATATTGACATGGAGATTTGGCTGGTCTCACCTCGAGGTCGGAGGGGGTCGGTGACGGGAAGACGGTGGGGATGATGGAGGGGCTCCTTGATTTCTGCAAAAACAAAAACCCTATAAATAAAACCCTAGCGAACGACATCGATGCGGGAATAATTGCTTAAACTAAAAAATAACAACAAATGTGACATGCTCAACTAGTTCTATTAATTCAAATAGTTCTTACTAAATATAAACTTACTATAAATAGAAATAAACTAAAAATAAACTAGTTCAACTAGTTATATTAATTTTCTTACTAAAAATACATCAGTTCTATTAATTCAACTAGTTTGACTAGTTTATTAATTTACTTACTAAACTAGTTTAACTAGTTTATTAATTTACTTACCAATTATTTTAAACACTTACTAAAAACAGTAAAAAAAACTACATTATACAATAGTAAAAAACATCTACTATTAACCATACTGCCCTAGTTAACTAGTATCATCACTACTACTAAAAATCATTATCTATGAACCCTAAATTAACATCTACTACTACTAAAAAACATCTACTAACTAAGCAGAGAGAGGGGGTGGGGGGCTTACAGAGAGAGGAGAGACGGTGGCGGGGAGGTGCTCAGCGACGGATGTAGGGGCGG
>NW_024119875.1:0-8705 GCF_003073215.2 Triticum urartu
CCCTACACCAGTTGTGGTTGGGATTCCTGCTCCATCGCCTATGCAGGTGTCACAGGCGATGACACCCGCACAGGAGGATGCTGCTTCGCGGGTTCAGACGACATCACTCCCACCGCAGGAGGCGGCGTGAGTGTTGCCTTTGGAGACTTGTGTCCAGCCACACACTAATGTCCGACAGGAGGCTTCGGTCGAGGAGGTGGTGGCATTTGGAGGCATCCCTGATCCAACATCTGGGGGGAGACTGACCAGCAGGCGCATCCAGGAGCAGCCGGACGTGGATGAGTTTCAGATAGGGCGAGCCATGCGGGCTGCCAAGATTCGAGATGTCGAGGCCGTTTCAGATTTGTCAGTTAACACTGAGTTTTTAGTTTTGCATTTTTCTGAGAATGATATTATGCATAGGGCTGATAGTTTAGGTATTTCTTTGGGTAGTAGCAATAGTGAGGTTGCAACTTCCATTAACGATTTACTTGATCTAGAGGCTGATCGCGCACTTAATATGCTTAAAACCATAGCAGCTGTCAAACAAATGAAAGAAAGCGAAATTAATGAACCAGGAGTTAATGAATTGGAGGTGTTATGTGAGGATTTAGTCCTGAGTAATTTATTAGATGCCCGTGGATCAGTACCCCGGCAGCATGCGGCCGATCTACAACCATATGATGGTCTTGGCAACGAGCATGGTCATGCGGATTGTGAACTCGAACCGGCAGCACCTAGGCGTAAACGACAGAAGAATTATGTTCTTTCTGCGGTATGGCGAAGTGCTCGAGTTAGAGCTAGAAAGAAATTTCATGATGAAAAATGAAAGGTATCTTCTGGAATAGCAGAGGTCTGAGGGACTTGGCTAAACGAAGATTTCTAGCTGACGCTTCCAGGGAACACAAGTTGGATTTTGTCGCACTATTAGAGACAGGACGTGATAATTTCACATCACAATTTTTGGGGACGATATCAGGGGGGTTGGATTTTGACTGGCATTGCTTGCCACTTCGGGGAAGATCAGGTGGGATTCTCCTTGGAGTTAATTCTGAGACTCTTGAGGTGCTAAATGTTTTCTTGGGAGATTTCGCTGTTAAATTCCATGTTCGGTCTAAGGTGGACGGATTCAGATGGGCTCTTGTGGCTGTGTATGGCGTGGCACAACCGGAACTCAAACCGAACTTTCTTGCCGATCTTGCTAGAATTTGTGGAGGGGAGACTCTACCCATTCTGGTAGGTGGGGATTTCAACATCATTAGAAGAAGAGAGGAGAAAAACAGTGATAATTTTGATGCCAGATGGTCCTTTATGTTTAACGCGATTATTGAAAGTTTGGACCTACGTGAGATTGCGCTCACTGGTAGGCAATTTACTTGGGCAAATAATCTTCCTACCCCGACTTATGAAAAGCTGGATCGGGTTCTCACGAGTGTTGAGTGGGAACAAAAATTTCCTCTAGTGTCACTGCAGGCAATGCCTAGAGGAGTTTCTGATCACACGCCACTTCTTGTTGATTCAGGTGAGGCGACTCACTTGGGCAATAAGAGTGTTTTATCTTTCGAAAATGTGTGGTTCGAGAGAGAGGACTTCCTTGAGTTGGTAGCAAGGGAGTGGGAGGGTGAGCAAAGAGGTGCCTCTGCGGAGGAAAGATGGCAATACAAGATTAGACATCTTAGACAGATCCTTAGAGGCTGGGCTAAGAATAATAGTGGAACTTATAGACTTGAGAAGGAGAGACTTCTCAAGTTGATTGATGATCTTGATATTAAGGCAGAGAGTGTGCCTCTAGCCATAGATGACCGAGTATCTAAGAGAGAGGCTGAGGTCAGTCTGGCAAAGCTTCTTAGAGAGGAAGAAATGAAGTGGGCGCGTAGAGTAAAAGTACGCCAAGTGGTTCAAGGGGATAACAACACTCAATTTTTCCACATGATTGCTAATTGAAAACATAGGAAAAAGAAAATCATTCAACTTGAACAGGATGAGGGAACGATTGTAGGTCATGAGAACCTTAAGCTTTACATCTCTAATTTCTATAAACAAATATTCAGGGCTCAAGTTGAGAATTTTGTCAACCTGGATGAGGACAGAGTTGATGACATACCTCAACTTCGAGATGATGAGAATGAGATTCTCACAGCCCCTTTTTCAGAGAAGGAGGTGTATGAAGCGATTCCTCAAATGAAAAACAACAAAGCTCCTGGTCTGGATGGCTTTCCAGTGGAATTTTAGAAGAAGTGTTGGGGTATCATTAAAGGTGACTTGATGCCTATGTTCAATGATCTCTTTAATGGACACCTACAACTTTTCAAATTAAACTTTGGGACTATTACTTTGCTGCCAAAGAAGGAGGGAGCGGTCCGCATTGAGCAATTCAGGCCGATCTGTTTGCTCAATGTGAGCTTTAAAATTTTCACGAAGGTTGGCACAAACTGTCTCACACAGATTGCGCACAGTGTGGTGCAGCCAACACATACCGCTTTCATGCCGGGACAACATATCCTAGAGGGGGTGGTTGTCTTGCATGAGACCCTTCATGAAATCCACTCGAAAAAACTGGTGGATTTTGAAAAGGCCTAAGATAAAGTCAAGTGGCCTTTGTGTAGGGAGAAGCTTGGAGAAAACAGGTCGAATCCTTTGTGTAGGGAGGGAGCGTTGGTATTAAAGTTAATGATGATATTGGTCATTACTTTCAAACGCTTAAAGGATTAAGACAGGGTGATCCCATGTCACCGATCCTTTTTAATATTGTGGTTGATATGTTGACAGTGCTTGTTAACAGAGCAAAACAAGATGGTCAGGTAGGTGGTCTTATCCCACATCTAGTTGATGGTGGGGTATCTATCCTACAATACGCAGACGATACAATTATTTTCATGGAGCATGACCTCGCGAAAGCAAGGAACATGAAGTTAGTTCTTTGCTTATTCGAACAACTGCCTAGCCTCAAGATTAATTTTAATAAGAGTGAATTGTTCTGCTTTGGATGTGCCAAGGAGGAGCAAGAACAATATAAACAGTTGTTCGGGTGTGAATTAGGTGTGCTTCCCTTTACGTATCTAGGGATACCAATTCATCATCACAAACTTACTAATAAAGAATGGAAATGTATTGAGGATCGGTTTGAGAAGAAATTAAGTTGCTGGAAAGGTAAACTTTTGCCGTACGGAGGAAGGCTAATTCTTATTAATTCGGTGCTAACGAGCATGCCGATATTCCTCCTCCCTTTCTTTGAAGTACCAGTAGGAGTACGGAAATGATTAGACTTGTACCGATCCAGATTCTTTTGGAAAATTGATGAGAATAAGGCCAAGTATAGGCTCTCCAAGTGGGAGATGATTTGTAGACCAAAGGACCAGGGTGGATTGGGTGTTGAGAATTTAGAAGTGAAAATAGGTGCTTATTGAGAAAATGGTTATACCGCCTTTCAGTGGAGACTGAGGGGGTGTGGTTGCAATTACTTCGAAACAAGTACTTATACGCTAAGTATTTGGCTCAGGTAACGGCACAGCCGTCGGACTCACCTTTTTCGAAAGGACTTATGAGGACAAAGGTTGCTTTCTTTAACAGAGTGACATTTAAAGTGGGGAATGGGCAACAAACTCGATTCTGGGAGGATACTTGGCTAGGGGGCACTAGATTAGCGTTACAGTATCCAGTTTTATATCACATCGCACAACGGAAAGAAGTTTATTTTGCGTCTGTGTTGCAGTCCATTCCACTTCATATTCAATTTCTACGGGCACTTGTGGGTCAATGCTGGGATAGATGGTTGCATCTTGTGCGTAGGTTAATGGAGATTAATCTTTCTGATGCCAATGACACAATAAGTTGGAAGTTAACGGGGTCAGGTGTTTTCACGGTTAAATCAATGTATACGGATTTAATCAATACTGAAGACATCCCAAGGTCGGGCCATATCTAGAAAATTAATGTGCCATTGAAAATAAAAGTGTTTATGTGGTTTTCTCACAAAGGTGTAATCTTAACCAAAGATAGTTTAGCCAAACGCAATTGGGAAGGGAGTCAACGATGTTGCTTTTGTGACTAGAATGAAACAATTGAACATCTAATTATTAAATGTCCGATTGCTAGATTACTTTGGAGAACTATTCATGTTGCTTTTAACATCACTCTGCCAACTTCAATATCACAGTTTTTTCATGACTGGCTGAATGGGGTGGCACCTCAGACAGCTGCACAAATTAGAGTCGGAGCATGTGCGTTGCTTTGGGCGATATGGAATTGTCGGAATGATGTAGCCTTTAACAGACAAAACATTACTAATTTTTTGCAGGTCATCTTCAGAGCGTCTACATGGATCCATACGTGGTCCTTACTGAGCCATACGGACCATAGGGTGCACATGGCTATTGGTGTTGGAAATATGCTCTAGAGGCAATAACAAATTGGTTATTATTATATTTCCTTGTTCATGAGAATCGTTTATTATCCATGCTATAATTGTATTGATAGGAAACTCAGATACATGTGTGGATACATAGACAACACCATGTCCCTAGTAAGCCTCTAGTTGACTAGCTCGTTGATCAATAGATGGTTACGGTTTCCTGACCATGGACATTGGATGTCGTTGATAACGGGATCACATCATTAGGAGAATCATGTGATGGACAAGACCCAATCCTAAGCCTAGCACAAAGATCGTGTAGTTCGTATGCTAAAGCTTTTCTAATGTCAAGTATCATTTCCTTAGACCATGAGATTGTGCAACTCTCGGATACCGTAGGAATGCTTTGGGTGTACCAAACGTCACAACGTAACTAGGTGGCTATAAAGGTACACTACGGGTATCTCCCAAAGTGTCTGTTGGGTTGGCACGAATCGAGACTGGGATTTGTCACTCCGTGTGACGGAGAGGTATCTCTGGGCCCACTCGGTAGGACATCATCATCTGCGCAATGTGACCAAGGGGTTGATCACGGGATGATTTGTTACAGAACGAGTAAAGAGACTTGCCGGTAACGAGATTGAACAAGGTATCGGATACCGACGATCGAATCTCGGGCAAGTACAATACCGCTGGACAAAGGGAATTGAATACGGGATTGATTAAATCCTCGACATCGTGGTTCATCCGATGAGATCATCGTGGAACATGTGGGAGCCAACATGGGTATCCAGATCCCGCTATTGGTTATTGGCCGGAGAGGTGTCTCGGTCATGTATACATGGTTCCCGAACCCGTAGGGTCTACACACTTAAGGTTCGGTGACGCTAGGGTTATAGGGAAATAGTATGTGGTTATCGAAGGTTGTTCAGAGTCCTGGATGAGATCCCGGACATGAAGAGGAGCTCCGGAATGGTCCGGAAGTGAAGATCGGTATATTGGACGAAGGGTATTGGAGTCCGGAATTGTTCCGGGGGTACCAGATGATGACCAGCGTGTCCGAAAGGGGTTTCGGAGGCCCCGGCAAGCGTTGGGGGGCCTTATGGGCCAAGGGGAGAGGGCACATCAGCCCTCTAAGGGGCTGAGCGCCCCTCCCACCCCATCTCTCGTAACCAGGAGAGGTGGGGGCGCCACCCCTAGGGCAGCCGCCCCTCCCGGCTTGGGGGGCAAGTTTCCTAGGGGGTGGGAGCGCCCAAACCCATCTAGGGTTTCCCCTGTGGCCGCCGCCCCTCCCCTAGGGAACCCTAGGACGCCTCCTCCTCCTCCCTTCCCCCTATATAGAGTGAGGGAGAGAGAGGGCAGCCACACCTAAGTTCTGGCGCAACCCTCCCCCTCTCCCAAGTCCTCCTCCTCTCCCGCGGTGCTTGGCGAAGCCCTGCAGGATTGCCACGCTCCTCCTTCACCACCACGCCGTCGTGCTACTGCTAGATGGAGTCTTCCCTAACCTCTCCTTCTCCCCTTGCTGGATCAAGGCATGGGAGACGTCCCCGGGCTGTACGTGTGTTGAACACGGAGGTGCCGTCCGTTTGGCACTAGGATCATCGGTGATTTGGATCACGACGAGTACGACTCCATCAACCCTGTTCACTTGACCGCTTCCACTTAGGGATCTACAAGGGTATGTAGATGCAGTCGCCTTCCCTCGTTGCTAGATGGCTCCATAGATTGATCTTGGTGATGCGTAGAAAATTTTAAATTTCTGCTACGATCCCCAACAATTGGGTGCAACCGATGGGAAACGGTTGCACGGGATACATACAAACGATATGGATGGCGGTCCAGTAATAGGCTAGGTGTGTAGACATCTTGATCTATTATAGCCGGTTGTGGCTTTTTTTATTTTTGGCCACGTGTGGCATTTGTTCCTTCATGACCTATTGAGACCACTCGAGGAGACTTTTGGACCTCTTTTATTAATAAAATGGCTGTGTGCATCGAATGATGCAGAGGCCGGGGGTTAACCTCCTTTTCTAAAAAAAAGCTCCGAGAGTACTAATATCTAACAGAAGTATGTATGAGGGCCGAGGCAGAAAATAAATGAAACAGGATGTACTCGAGGAATTAGATGAAATGAGATACTAGAGAGAAGAATTTCCATAGCCAAACAATAATCTAATTACATAAGCGAAGTTATCCTACAAATGGGGAATGAGAAGGTTTTACTTTCATATTGAGATAACTAATAAGTACCTGGCAGTGCTCCTCCGATAAAGCTTGATTTGAGCAAGTAATTTGCTGCAGATCCGCGTCCATCAATTCATATGCAATATAAGCACTATTGAGTGCAGTCCTTTGTGCAGGAGGTATAATATCCCCTATTACAACAATATGCATAATAGATGGACTCGTGTAAGAAACATATTTTGTAACATTCACGCGTGACTTCTTTTTTCCAAAAAGGAAATAACTATGGTAAGCAGCAACAGGGCCACATGCCTGTGATAATGTTTAGTTTTTACATTTTTTCGAAAAGGGGGGGCTCCCCGGCCTCTACATCAGAACGATGCATACGACCAACTTTATAAATAATCAAATAGGTCCAACAAGGTCTTAAAGTCTCAAACGAATGTAAAGGAAAGCTCACAAAGAGACAAAGGGCCAATAACAAACTAGCCAAAAAGCCACAACCGGCTGGCATAAGAAAGATAGGTAAACTAATTGCATATCCTATTACATGAACGCCATCCAAACCGGTTCAAGATATCCCGTGCTACCATCTCCCACCGGATAGATCCAGTAACCAAACGCTCCCTGGCCTCCGTCGGAGTGAGGAGCGACCACATACGGATCAACGCAGTGGCTCGGAAGATAACCTGCAAAAAATGAATATTTGTTGTTCTGTTAAAAACCAAATCATTTCTGCAGTTCCAGACTGCCCACAATAAAGCACATTGAAAGGATCGATATAGTTGACTAGAGGGGGGGGGTGAATAGGCAACTAACAATTTTTAGCTTTTCTTTAACAATTTAAACTTTGCATCAAAGTAGGTTGTCTAGATATGCAACTAAGGTTGTCTAGATATTATTAGCTTTTCTTTAACAATTTAAACTTAACAACTTAAACCTATATGATGCAACAATGATAAGTACACAAGCAAGCAAGAGATATATCACAAATAAGCTTGCACAAGTAAGGCACGAGATAACCAAGAGGGGAGCCGGTGGAGACGAGGATGGGTAAGCAATGTTCTGTCCCTTTGAAGGGAAGTACGTCTCCGTTGGAGCGGTGTGGAGCCACAGTGCTCCCCAAGATGCCACTAGGGCCACCGTATTCTCCTCACGCCCTCACACAATGTGAGATGCCGTGGTTCCACTATTGGTGCCCTTGGAGGCGGCGACCGAACCTTTACAAACAAGGTCGGGGCAATCTCCACAACTTAATTGGCGGCTCCCAACGACACCATGAAGCTTCACCACAATGGACTATGGCTCCGCGGTGACCTCAACCGTCTAGGGTGCTCAAACACCCAAGAGTAACAAGATCCGCAAGGGATTAGTGGGGGGAATCAAGTTTCTCTTGGTGGAAGTGTAGATCGGGGCCTTCTCAACCACTCCCGAGCAAATCAACAAGTTTGATGGGCGAGGGAGTGAGATCGGGTGAAAATGGAGCTTGGAGCAACAATGGAGCTTAGGGTTAGAAGAGGTGGTCAACTAGAGGAAGAAGACGCCCCTTATACAGCTATGGACAAAATCCAACCGTTATCCACCTAACCAGCCCGCGACTTGCGGTACTACCGCCCCTGACCAGCGGTACTACCGCAAGGCCATGCGGCACTACCGTGAGGGACCGCGGTACTACCGCAGCAGCAGTAGGAGCTAGGACAGACCTGTAGCACAAGGGCTGAGGGCGGTACTGCCGCAGGCGCGGTACTACCACTCCCCCTTGCGGTACTACTGCAAGGCAGGAAACTCCTAGCCTGGGAAGAGCGCGAATGAATAAAAATACATCCGTGCCTACTTCCGCTGGAAAATAGACGATGCAAAAATCCGACACAGTACTACCGCCTGGCAGCTGAGCCAGCCCGCGCGCGGTACTACCGCGCACGGGGTGCGATACTACCGCGGAGGCGCGGATGTAAAAAATTACATCCGCCCCTACTACCGCAAAGAAGCGGCACTTGGCCTGGGGGCCACGGTACTACGACTCTGGAGGAGCGGTACTACGGTGGGCTCCTGCGGTACTACCGCGCCTAAGTACGGTACTACCGCTGGTGCCTGCGGTACTACCGCTCCAGGGAGCAGTACTACCGCAAGCCCAACATCAGCAACCAGGACAAAGCAAAGAGGATAAACGGAGGATGCTCCAATGCGCATG
>NW_024119876.1:0-10033 GCF_003073215.2 Triticum urartu
CGGGCCCCCCAAAAAACCCCCCCCCCCCCCCCCCCCCCCCAAACTGAAGGTCGTTTAAGGTTAGAAAGACAAACAGAAAGGAGCACTTGTTTCACACAATTGCTCTGAAAGGTGCATCCTTAATAAGCAGCTCGATCATGCTGTGGTTCCCTAAGTGCAAGAAAAAAGTATGCCACCAACGTTGTCCACTAATCGATTAGTAGCGATAGATTTAAATCAATTAGGAAAAAATGTCGCTCATGTTAATATACGTACACCTCTGTATAAGAAAATGAAAACTGTAATTTTCAGTGGTATGCTCTCTTCCATTCAAATAACACCCAGCCAGTTAGTAAAAAATGTATTGGAAGATAAATAGCATGGAGATGGCCGCAGAGACTTGGACATGCTCATGATCAGAAAATCTGTCCAGGAAATAAGAAATAACTATGTCAGCTGAACTTGAAACAGCTGAGTATCTACAGGCGTTAACTATAAAACTCATCGTATTGAATAACTCCACTTCAATCCCCATACATAAAATCCTCGAGGATCACTACCGTCCAAATTTGCATGCACAGCTCCACAATCTACAAGACAGGCTAGAACCATTAATTATGTTTTGAGTAACATTAGATGGTGTGAAATTTCTAGCGTTAGTATCAATTTGAAGAGCATAGCTAGGTGTTGTTATGCCTGATGCCTGTTCAATAAATTCATGAATGATGGTATGTCTCGCTGATCTGTGACTATGTCCTAGAACATTGTTGATCATCATCTTCTACTTGTGTTTCTGTTGCATATAACAACATTGTTGGTTGGGTTAAGGGTGATTTCAGTCAAGCATTAAGTGCAGAATCACAATGTTGGTGCCAAAAGAGTTCCATCAGATGGAGATGGAGCTCGCCGCCTCAACCTTTCCCCTCCCCGCCCCACCCACGCTCCCCGCCCGGCCTTGACGCCTCCCCCGCACCCTAAACAGGGGGCCTCCCACCTTTGCCCCCATCCCCCACCCGCCTCGCCAGCCCTTCATCGTTGTCCCACCGCAGCTTGTTAACGATGACATAGCTAGGTATGCCTTCGTCCACTTCCGCACTCCTGTTCACAACCCATTCCCTGAGATTCGCCGCGTGCTTCGGGAGCACGGTGGCAACCCTGTCTTCCGCGTCGCGGCGTCTTTCCGTGGCGCAGGCCTTGTCACCTTCCCCACTGCTGCTGCTCGCCACGCCGTCATCACGCGTGGCCCTATGCATGTCGACGGGAACACCATCTCGTTCGAGCCCGCTGAAAACCATGGCCGCTCCGCTGCCCTGTTTGAGGATGATCTCACGGAGTTGGAGGCCATCGGCTTTCCTCCCGCTGCCCTGTTTGAGGATGATCTCACGGAGTTGGAGGCCATCGGCTTCCCTCTTGAGCTCTGGCATCCTTCGGGCATCCACTTCATCCTCAACTTTCTTGGTGAAATCTTCCCCATTGATCAGTACTGTCTGCTATCCGACGAGCGCACTTCCATTCGGGCTCATGTCGCTCTCTTCAAAGGAACCACTCTCCTCGATGCTCTCACAGTCCAGCTCCCCAATCTTGACATCCTAGTTGTCCAACTACTTGAGCATGGCAAGGTCTCTCGCATTGGCCCTTGTGACCCATCTCCTTTCTCCTCTGATGCGGACTCGGACTCCGGTTCGGACTCTGCCTCCGACTCGGATTTGCCTGCCCCGGATCCCTCAGTCGGTCTCCACTGCGCCACCGCGGCCATGGCAGCCTTTGGCCCGATCACCGTCTCCCTAGAATTCCCTCAGGGCCCCCCTCCTTCACCCTCAAGAAATGCTTCGCTTGCCGCCGACAATTTTGTCGAGCTCGCTTTAAGCTCCTCCGACGATGGTGTGCCGCTCGCTAGGGTTCGCCTGGCTCCTCCTGTTCTGCTTGATGCTATCCTTGCTGACATGCAGCCCGCTGTGCCGCCATCTACTTCTGTGCTGCCACCTGCCTCTGTCGCCCCAGCCACTCCTCCGGTGCCCTCGGTTATTGCCTCTATGCTTTCTGCTGCCAACTGTGCACCTTCTTCGGTCTCCGTTCCTGCCGCCGCATGTGCTGCTACTGCCGCCATGCCGGCCCTGGAGTTGGCACCCCCTCCGGTGGTCTACTCTCGCCGTCCCAGGGCTGCTGCGCCTTTGGCTCAGCCCCACGAGGCCATTGCCAAGAAGAAGCGTGTGTACCGCAAGCGGGCTAGCTTGGTGCTGCATGTCAGGCGGAGTGCTCGTCTTGCTGAGCTGGAGCCATACAGGAAGGAGACCATGCAGGACAAGGCCTCAAAGGCCAAAGCCAAGCGCTTGATGCTGGGCAGCTCCGCTCGTGACTTCGAGGATGCAGTGCGTACCGCTCGCCTGTACCCTGATGCTGCGCAGCCGGGCTCTCCCCGCGCCCTGGCCGCTCTGGCTCTGGAGTGTGGCTCTTCTCCTGACGAGGCCGAATGGGTGGCCTCAACTGCTGGTGCCTCTGCCAAGTGATTTATGTTTAGCTGCATGAAGAAGACTGGTTGTTGCTGTAGTCTGTGTCTGCTGCTAGCTCTATCTGTTCCCATGGGTGTTTGTACCCGCTGCTGTGTCCTAGTTATCATGTATCTCTCTCCTAGGTTGGTGTCTGTTTTAGTGATCTATGTCTAGTTCGAACTTGTTGTTCTGTTCGTGGAATGTAAGAGGATTAGGTGATGATGGAAAATGTACTGAAGTATTGGCTGAATTACTGTCTCTCAAACCAAACCTTCTTCTCCTTCAAGAAACTAAATTAGCAGCCCCCTCTCCGCAAAAAATCAGATTCTTTCTCCCCTCTTCCCTCGATTTTGTTAGCTCCCTCCCAGCACGTGGTACTGCTGGGGGGTTACTAACGGCTGTCTCCACCTCTTCCCTCTCGGTCAAATCTTATGTCAATCATTCGTTCTGTACTTCCGTAACGCTCCAATCCCTCGCGTGCCCAACCCCCTTTGTAGTCACCAACGTTTACGCTCCCACTGCCTGAGCTCTTAAAAGTGACTTCCTTGACGAACTTAAAAGTATTACCCCTCTGACAGCACCCCTTGGTTAGTCTTAGGTGATTTCAATCTCATTCGCTTCCCTCATGAAAAAAACAACTCTAATTTTCATCATCTTGAGGCAAATCTCTTCAACGATACGTTAGACCAACTTGCGTTACTAGAACTACCCCTCCTTGACAGGAAATTCACTTGGTCAAATAATCAAGACTCGCCTATTCTGGAACGCCTCGATCGTGCTTTCTTCAACTTAGCATGGAACAACTCTGTCCCAAACTCCTTGCTCACCTCCTTGCCACGCTTCACTTCTGACCATGTTCCACTAGTCGTCTCCATCTCAACCTCCATCCCCCGCTCCCGCCTTTTTCGGTTTGAAAGATCTTGGGCCCTTCACCAGGCCTGCCGACGCATAATCGCTCAGGCCGCAGCCCATCACAGCCTCTCCAACCCATCGGACTCCTCCAACATGGCCCAAACGCTTCAAACCTGCCATTCGCGCCTAAAGCAATGGGCCAAAACCCTCAGACCACCTTCCATCAGGGAGCAACGGTGCAATACTGTGCTCAGACTCATTGATGCCAAGGAAGAATCTCGTGCTCTCTCTGTTGCTGAGTCATCCCTGCGAATCGTTCTGAAGCGCTCCCTCCATCGAGCCATCCAGGATCGTATGATAGCAATCAGGCAGCGTGCAAAAGTCAAACGCGCCATTTGGGGGGGGGATGAGAACACTAAATTTTTTCATGTTTCCGCCTCCCAACACTTTCGAAAAAACCAGATCCTTTCGCTACGTCATCAGGACCAGGATTTCCTTGCTCATGATCAAAAAGCTTCTATCCTTAAGGACTTCTATCAAAATATGTTAGGCTGCCCGGCGACTACTTCTTGGAATTTCGATCTATCTCACCTTTATGCTACCCCGGTGCCCCAACTTCGACATCTTGATGCTCCTTTCACCTCTGACGAAATCAAACAGGCCTTCTTGCACATGAATCCCGACGCTAGCCCTGGACCTGATGGTTTTGGTCCCTGCTTCTACAACTCGGCCTGGAACTCCATCAAGCGCAATCTTATAGCTTTCTTTCACGACTTCTATCATCTTACCTCTCAAACGGAGCGTTTTAACAGATCTTTCATTGTGCTTCTCCCAAAGAAAGATGGTGCTAACACCGCGGATGCTTTTCGCCCGATCTCTCTGCAAAACTGCCCAATCAAAGGCATCGCCAAGCTCCTCACCAATCGCCTCAAAACCTACATCCCACTACTTGTTCATGGTGACCAAACTGGATTTATATCTGGACGGTGTATTGCTGAGAATTTCATCTATGCTGCTGATTCTCTCAACTGTTGTCATAAACGCAAAGCTGCTTCAATGGTCCTCAAGCTTGACTTCAGGAAGGCGTTCGACTCCATTTCGTGGCCTTCTCTGCTCAAAATTCTTCGCCATCGGGGCTTTCCAGATCGGTTTTGCTCTTGGATTGAGGATTTGCTCTCTTCTGGTAAAACTGCTGTCATTCTTAACGGGGTTCCTGGAAGCTGGATTCAGTGCAAAAATGGTCTCCGGCAAGGCGATCCCATCTCGCTGTATCTGTTCATCATCGTTGCCGATGTTCTCCAACAGCTCATCCTGTCTGCTGCCTCTGATCAAACCAACGAGCTTCACTACCCGGTCTACAATGATCTTTCGCCCTCCATTCTGCAATATGCCGACGACACTCTTATCATTGTCCATGCCTCCACTGCTGCTGCCTGCAAACTCAAGCAGCTTCTCGACGATTTTGCCTTGGCAACTGGTCTCCGTATAAATTTTGCAAAGACTACCTTTATCCCCATGAATGTTGACGACACAACCACCTCCACAATTGCCCAGATCTTTGGCTGTGCGATCTCTAGCTTCCCCCAGACCTACCTCGGCCTACCCTTATCCCCCACTAAGCTTCCCCCCTCAGCCTTCCAGCCCCTCCTCTCCTCCTACCGATCTTTCCTCCCGGGCTGGTGCGCAGAATTGCTTAATCGTGCTGCAAGGCTTGTGCTCATTTCTTCTGTCTTAGACTCTCTCGCTACGTATTTCATGTCGGTTTTCAAAATCCCAAAGAAAACGCTAAAAGAGCTGGACGCCGTTAGACGAGCCTTCTTTTGGGCTGCTGAGGAGACGTGCATGGGTTCCAAATGTTTGCTTGCTTGGAAAAACGTTTGTAAACCAAAAAAATTTGATGGCCTAGGCATTAAGAACCTAGCTGTTCAGAATGACTGTCTCCTTATGAAGTTTGCTCACAAATACCTCACCTATGAAAACACCTCCCACCTACCTTGGATTGACTAGGTAGATAAGCAACACCTATGCAGCCTCTCCCACTTGGCATCATGCCAAAACCCCACGTTTCTAACAAAAATTATCCAAGCTCAGCTACAAACACTTCTCCCGATCACCTTCGTCCTCATCAATAATGGTCAGAAGACTTTCTTCTGGCTTGACACCTGGTTACTGCCAACCTTTCTAGCCACTGCTTTCCCGAGCCTGTATTCCCACTCTACAAATTTCTTCATCCCAGTGGTACATATCATGCGAGACGGGTTATAGTCAAACCTCTCGAACAGGATAACCTCGTCCGCCTCGCGCGAGCTAGATGCTCTTTGCTTGTTGTTGCAGGATGTACACTTGACGGTTGGCCAGGATGAACGGTTCTTGCTGCATGGGCAAAGCTACTCCTCCAAAGCCGCATATAAGATCCTGATGCATGAAGACTTGGAGGATGATCATGCTGATCTAATCTGGAGATCAAGAGCGCCGCACAAGCTTAAGCTGTTTGCATGGCTCCTGTTTTGTGGCAGACTAAACACTAGAGCAAATATGTCCTACAAACACATGTCTGATTCCGCCAATTGCCCGCGATGTGCTGCTCTCTCTGAAGATACTTCTCACCTGTTCATCGACTGCCCGCAAGCTGTGCAGATTTGGGCACAACTAGGCCTCCCTACGACGCCCAGGTTCCAGGACCTCTGGCTTGTTCAGCCCCCGCATGAGCTTGATTGCAGGGTGTGGCCGGAAGTGCTCCTGGTAGTGCTATGGAGAATTTGGGACTCCCGCAATGCTGCTGTCTTCCGTTCTAAAGATCACTCTTCTCGTTTTACCGCTCAGAACATTGTAACTGACTTTGAGCTTTTTTTTGCATCGCCTGAGAGATCTTGCTGACAAGGTAGCTGCCAGGTCTTGGCTTAGCTATCTTACCACACGGCTTGTCGTGCCTCTGTAATCTGTAATCTGTTACTGCTGGGCCCCTTTTGACCGATTGAGAAATATATACAGGTGGGGATCCTCTCCCCCCGGTGATTCCTCAAAAAAAAAGAGTTCTGGGATACAGGAGTGAACTAGCACACATTTTTGGAGCTTAACTGTTGGAGTGGTCATACAAACTAATTTCAGTAATAGCCGCGACACGCTTGGGGGTAATTTCAGAGGTAGTAACTGGCGAAATTTTCTGAATGAGTAAGGTAAAATGTTTTTTTTTTTGGCGTTATCCTGCCGACCCAACCAATTCCGGATCAATGACAGAGAAGAGACAAGGAAAGAAAGGAAGGATTCCAATCCACAGGGAACCAGATTTTGTAGTAGTGTACCCTTGGTCGTATGCGACTACATCCACTCCTTCCCATAGAGGAACACAAGAAAGATTGGTGTACCTGAAAAGGCGACCAGAATGGCAGCGGCACTGCCTGTTACTACTTGTCAGGAACTTCGGCGAACACCTAGCAAGCGTACCGGCTCCGTGGTGAGATTCAACCAAAGAGAAAATCGGAAGAACACAGATCGAGAGCATAAGTACATTATGTATGAGTACTAGATACTGGAGGCCTGTGCTGGAGATGGGCGTGTGCGTGGCACAGTGAACGTGAAGGAACACGGCCGCCGGCCACCCCGAAGCCAGGACGGAGAGAGGAGGTAGACAACCTGGAGCAACTAGTTAACGAGCGCTAGCCATTCGTCACGTGTCACGCTCCGGACGCTCCCTTTAGATTTTGTTTTTTTATTTTTCCACACGCGTTTTCGGCTTTTTAAACGGTTTTTTCCCAGTTTTTTTCGACGTTTTGATTTTCCCCCGGTCTTTCTTAGCTTTTCGATCAAAAAAATTCGAAAAAAAATTTGCACGAAAAAACGCATTTTCTTTTTTTTCCTTTCGCAAAAGTCACGGTTTTTCTCCTGCGAGAGGCACGGTTGTGCTTTATCGAGAGTCACGGCCGTGCCTTTCGGAAACGAAAAAAAATGCGTTTTCTGTTTTTTTTCTTTTGCGAGAGTCACTGTTTTTCTTCCGCGAGAAGCATGGTTGTGCTTTTGTGAGAGTCACGGCCGTGCCTCTCGAAAAGGGAAAAACAAAACGCGTTTTCTGTTTTTTTTTCTTTCATGAGAGTCACGGTTTTGCTTCCGCAAGAGGCATGGTTGTGTTTGCACGAAAGTCACGGCCGTGCCTCTCGGAAAAGAAAAAAAATACGCGTTTTCTGTTTTTTTTCTTTCACGAGAGTTATGGTTTTGCTTCCGCGAGAGGCACGGTTGTGCTTTCGCGAGAGTCACGGTCGTGCCTCTCGAAAACGAAAAAAAAACGTGTTTTCTGTTTTTTGTCCTTCCACGAGAGTCACGGTTTTGCTTCCACGAGAGGCAAGGTTGTGATTTCGCGAGAGGCACGGGAGTGCCTTTTTGGAAAGGGAAAAAACCGTGCTCCCGGTTCGATTTTTTCGCCCGATTTTTTTGTCCGGTTTTTTCCGTGAAAAAAAAAAGTTCATCAAAACCTATCAACATGGGATCTAGTTTTGAATATCTCGACGCGAAGAATCTAATGGTGAAAACGGTTCGAGATTTGGACGCACGGTTTAAGAGATAAAACCACTTGTCACGATCTGGGAAAGTGAAGTGTTCTTTGCAACGAGTACTTCTTAATTAGCGATTTCGTAGACAACCATGCGCGATTACAACTGAATTTGATGAGGTGGGCTGGCTTAACAATGCGAAGGCCGAATCTGCCAAATCGCTAAGGCCAGTTCTTTTGGGTGGCTTAAAAAAAGCCGCCTCTCCCCAGTATAAGTCGCCTCTTATATTTACTGAGGCTTCTAATTTAATTATAAAATAACTAATTAAAAAGTCTCAAAAAAATTAAGAGACGACTTATTTTTTAAGCTAGAAAGAGGCAGCTTGTTTTTTAAGCCGTCCAAAAGAACTCATCGTCAGTACTCTTCACTAAGATTATTTAATGTGAGAGTTTTTTATTTTTTTCGTACATTTGTTTGTTCAAAATGTTTTATCTCTTAAACCATAGGTCTAAATCCTGAATCGTTTTTTTATTTTTCTTTTTCGAAGAGGCTGTAGCTCGCGAAAGTAAATATGTGTCTGCACCAGAAATAAATCTGTCTCTCGTGAAAGAAAAAAAACACGCTGTTTTCCCTTTTTGAAGAGGCACAACTATACCTCTCGGAAAAGCAAATATGTGTCTCCACGAGAAGTAATTATGTGCCTCTCACGGAAGAAGAAAAATGCGTTTTTTTTTCAAAAGGAACAGTTATGTCTTTCGCGGAGCAAATCTATGCCTCCACGTAAAGTAAAACTGTGCCTCTCGCGAAATAAATAAAGACACATTTTTTTCCCGAAGCCAGGACGGAGAGGGGAGGTAGACAACGATGCACAATTAGAACTGAATTTGATAAGGTGGGCTGGCTTAACAGTGTGAAGGCCGAATCTGCCAAATCACTGAGTACTCTTTGCAAAGGTTATTTCACGTGAGAGTTTTTCTCTTTTTTCGTACATTTGTTTGTTCAAACCGTTTTATCTATTAAACCCATTGTTAAAGAATTCATCCAATTAATCAGTTAACGGACCAGTTAATCGCCAACTCATAGAATGACCGAACCGAATAGCACATTTTTCTAGAACTAATCAAATAGCAAATATTTGTCGCATTAACTTGTCTGCCTATGAGACCGATTAATAGGCTCTCAGGCCGATTAATCGCTGTGGGCCCATTAACTTAGAGGCAAACAAAGCCCAAAATTTTGGCCCGTAACCCCTCTCATCCCCCTCTCGTTCCTAATAGCTAGTGGGTTTGACCAAATTGTAACATATTTGGTATATTACATAGTTGAGAGCATGTGAGTATGCCATAATACCTTCAAAAATTATAATTATATATATATATAGGTTATATATATATATAGGTAGTTAGATTTCTATTTAATCTATCGATTAATCCAGTTAATAGGCTGATTCACCGATTAATCTCTATTCCCAAGCCAACCGAGCAGCTACCGGTTACCGATTTTCTTAACGATGATTAAACCATGCGTCTAAATGTTGAATCGTTTTTACTTTTGTATTTCTCGTGTTGAGATCTTTAAACATCACATGCTCATAGGTTTCGATGAACATTTTTCACAAAAAAAACCAGATGAAAAAGAAAACAAACAGGAGCAACGTTTTTCTTCACTTTTTTTCTTTTCCGAAGAGACACACCTGCCTTTTGTAGAAGCAAATCTATACCTCCACATGAAGTAAAAACCTCTTGAGAAAGCAAAAAAAATGTGTTTTCCCCCTTTTCAAGAGGCACGGAAGCAAAAAAACGCGTTGTTTTCGCATAGTGTTGCCTCTCGCAGGAGAAAAATATGTGCTTCCACAAGAAGTAAATCCATGTCTCTCGCGAAAGAAAACAGGTTTTTTCGTGCATCTTTTTCTGATTTTTTGACTAAAAACCTAGAAAAAAACAGGCAAAAACTGAAAACCGAAAAAATTATCTAATACCCAAAAACACGTACATACAAAAAACCAAAATCCTGAGGAAGCGTCTAGCACGCGATACGTGACGATAGTTGAGAGCGTGCCAAGCAACCCATCAAAACTGACCCTTGCGGGAGTTCGCAACGAGCCCGAATCAGGCTTCCCGAGAGAGCACTTATTCCATGCCTTGTGTCTCCTATTCAGCGCATAGGTCGCTCGCCAGCTACCTCACGCGTACCCCCCCCCCTCCTGCGAACCGTGGCGGCGCCAGAGGG
>NW_024119877.1:0-8968 GCF_003073215.2 Triticum urartu
TTGTTTATACCTTTTTATTTTTAATAATGTTAATAACATTAATTACCTTAGGTAGTTTAAAGGGTGCTTTTGTCCTGAATGCAAATGATATGCACATAAAGCTAATGTTTATCTGAACATTTTGATATCTTATTTGCATTTTTCTGAGTTCATATGAATTAGTTATGAATTTTCAAAGTTTTGTTCAAACAGTCAAAGGGCATTCGAGGGACCTCGACGGAAAAAGTAAGGGCAAAACTGAGCAAGCTCGAAAAGTAAGGGCAAAACCCGTGGGTAGGAACCAACTAGGGGTAAAAATGCAATTGTCCCTTTTCTGAATACGTGTTAAATATTTTTCAAATACACATTGAAGTATATTTTTAATCTATGAAAACATTTCTTAATATTGTATAGACATTTTTTAAAATGTCAAAAACATATTTTGGTAAAGCATGTTAAAATATAACATAATTATGTTTTAATTACAGGAACTTATTTTTGCATTTTAAAATGTCATGTATATTTTTCTGAAACGCGTGAACGTTTTTAAAATGTCATGAACATTTTTTGCATACATTTTTGACATTACACTAACAACATTTTTTACACTGTGTTAACATTTTTCAAATTTGCGGTGAATATTTTTCAAATACTTAAGTACATTAAGCTTTTTGGAATATATGTAATTATAAAATTTTTTGTAAATGAAAAAAATGAATAATAACTGGTGTACGTGTACCTGCGTGATTATGGGCTGGCCCATTCAGGGAGTCCATGTAAAACCTCAACTAAACCTTCCCGACACCCTCTAGGATTGATTCTTCCCTAGGGCGGACATTGTCATCAATGTTGTTGTTTGAACACCCATGGGCAAGCACTCGAACAACCATGACACACTTTATCAGCGGGCTTGCACTTATCTCTCCCGATGCACTCCTCCTCAGTTTAAACCATTGATGATGCTCCTCAACAACTTTTGCAATGGTGAGAAAGAGAATTCGGTACATCCGAAATAGTATGCGAAAATACTTCTCAGACTAGGTTAATGGGTGCAAAGTAATCCTTTATAAGCTTGTCATGACCTTCTGCTCTATACTGATTGATGTACAAGTGGGCGAACTATGATCCTAGTCTTGGTCACTAGAAGTCCTTGTGAACGATTACGTCAATGGCCATTTCAAAATCATAATCGTCTTCTCCTCCTTCTCTGACAAAGAGTCATCGAAGAACATCTCCCTTAACCTCTTCATCTAAACTATGGAATATTCAACATTGAAATTTGATTGGAAAAACAATAAAACACAATGAAAAGGCCAAAAAAATGCACCTAGGCAATTCATCGAACACTTTACGAGCGGAGAAGGTGACAGACACAACCGGCGGCTTTGAGGTGACGGCGAGGTTGCGGGTGGATGATGGGTGCTGGGGGATGGCCTGCGGGCTCAGAGGAAGAGGAGTCGCCTCCAAGCCATGCTCGCCCGTCGCCGATCAAGCTCGTCTCAACCGAACTCTGATTTTTAGAATTTCCCAGCGTGGCTGCAATTTCGGCGCCGCCTAGCTCATCCACATGTGTTGTACACCATCTCGGTGGTCTGCCGGTTCTGATTTGGATGAAACAAAGCTTGGCAGTGTCATTTTCGTCCTCGAGAGCACGACGGCAAAGATATGGTCCGATTCTGGTAGCGGTGTCGTAGCGGAGCTAATCTAACTTGGCCCGGGAGGTCCGCGAGCGTGCTCGGTGGACGCTAGGGGGAAGAAATCAGCGTAGACAACAACGAGGTGGAGGGTGTCGAGCGATATGGAGGTGCCACACAAGAGGGTTTTTTCCTGAGAAGTTGTTTCAACCGCTCAAATTTGAAGTACCGACGACAAACCACCTAATTTTTTTTGAGGAGTTAAACCGGCCGAGGGTTCGGCTAGGTGCGGCTTAACTCATCAAAAGGGCATATTTTGAGGAGTTAGCACTTTTGAGGGTTCGTCTGGAGATGCTCTAACACCGCATCACAAACTTATTCTCTACACGACAACTTACTGGCATCACATCTTTAGACCCAGGGATTTAACCAAAAGTAACCTAGAACCAGCCGACAGAAAACAACCATTTTACCATAACTATTCAATCAAATCCCGCAATTTCCGCTCTAATATGTCATTGCCTCATGGTAAGCGGATGACATAGATCAAGGTACACATAGCCATTGACAGTAATAGGACGAGGAACAATGTCTAGGAGCATGGAAACATCAAGTTGAGTAGATGGGTGCGATTAATTAAAAAAAATCTAGCCGAGCGTAATGTAAACTTGTGGCACAGTGTAGATTGAAGGGTGAAATACATCTTATGAATGCATATTTCGAGCTTTTCTTTGCCTTGCTCATGGCAAAAATAGAGCTTTATTCCGCAAAAAAGAGAGAGGCAAAAATAGAGCTTTTCATTGAAGAGGGAGGGCAAGGAAAAGTGCAGGCCCGGTTTTGCTTTGGGCCGGGAACGAGAAGACCTTGCCACTGCACTAATGCAATGATAGGGTACAATTTCTCTAATATTTACTTACTTTTTAAACTGTTTTCAGAGCAGTCGATATGTCCGAGTGGTTAAGGAGACAGACTCGAAATCTGTTGGGCTTTGCCTGCGCAGGTTCGAATCCTGCTGTCGACGGTTTTTTCCTTTGTTGAACATTTGTTGTCAACTGCCCCATTCGTTAGAGATTTGAGGAAATATTTTTACATGCTGCGATAATATTTTGTTGACGCAATCTTTGCATAATTGAAACTATGTTCATGAAATGAACAGTGTGTTGCCTCAGTTAATTTGCTCTGAAAACTGGTGTGAAATACAGGGCATCAGCTTCCTGAACTTTGACTACCACCATTGCCCCTCAACTATTTACTAAGTTGCGGTATCCCAAGTTTCTTGGCTTCTGAAATTGCCCGAAATGATTGACTTCTGGCGAAAGGCGGTATGCACGGAGTATCACAGTAACAGTTTTGTGTGACTTGTAGCAGACTTTGAACTGAAAGTTGTCCCCCAAACAGAAGCTCAGTACATGCATGTGTGGCTGTGTTGGTGCTAGTGTTTGATACAGTCGATCGTTACTTTCTTCTTTCACACGGTTCTTTTGGAGGTATGGACAGGCAAATTTGAGGCATACATAACACAACATCGCAAACTTAGAGCCCGTTGGGCAGTCATCCGGCTCCATAGAATACGGAAGCGCACGGAGCACCAGTTTGCCAACTCTGAAAAATTAAGCTGCGGAGCGGAGAGCTGCGGAGCAGGGCCTTATTCTCTACATGACGATTCACCGACCTGGCATTTTTAGCCCACCAAAAATAACACGTCGGGTAACCTGGAACGATACGATCATATCCCGTAATTGCCACTATAATATGCCATTGCCCAATGGTACATTAGCCAGACACGCCACCGCCTCGAAAACCCTAATTCGGTAGGTTCTTGTGAAGGTCTGGTCAGCTTGTGCTATTCAGTGTTTCTGTTATGCACCGCTGCACAATCATTCTTCTGCCTTGTCAAAGAAAAGGGCCGGGATTTTTCTACACGACATAAAAACAGATGAAGCTTGCCCGGCCCTTTGCTTCAGAGGCCCAGCCATCACCAGTTCGTGTTCCTCTACCATCCTTTCTGTTTATATAATCTGATGCCCCCTGAAACTCCTTTTCCTGAAAATGGCCGCATGCCGCATGCCTTCGCGGCTTGAGAGCATTGAGATGCCAGACAGTGAGCTTCTGATATCCGGTGGGTCACTGGAATTGTTGGCTCCAGAACCATCCGTGGCAATGGACTCTCAAGTAGCCAGTCGTGACACTATGCAGCATCCGAAAAAAGAAGAGAGTATATCTGAGCTTATTTCTTCAACTATCACACTTCAGTTCTGATCACAGCCATAACAAAACCGCGGTAAGAGCAGCAGCCAAGATGGGCATCAACTCAGGGTTGCTGAAGAAACACAAAGGCCAGGTCACGCACCTGTTTCTTAACTTATCAGAATTGCCCAACAATCTCCAGAAATAAAGAAAAAACATGGCCACATAAAACAATGGTTTGCCTTGCATTGTGAGGCTCTTACCCCGCCGAAGAACTGCTTGATTCCCTGCAGGGAACAAAGAAAAGTAGCCAAGAAGCAGTATAGATTCTAGAAAACAGTAAACTGACCTGAAAATAAGGAGCACAGGCACTTGCAAATAGAATTATCCGAAATGTATGCCTACAATTTGTCTCCTTGCGACCCCGTGGCTACGCTGTTAATACCGGTTCTTTCGCTGGGTAACCAGAAGAGAAAAAAAAGGAGCCATTGTAATGTTTCTTTTCAAATCAATAAAAAAGTCGTGCTGGCCATCGAATAAACTATCAGTGTGCAGTGCGAAAATTTTGCTTCATGCACATATCGGTTTTTGCAGAGTGGGTTGCCATAATGCAAACTGTTCTGGTTAGGAATGACTTTAAAAGAGTACACAATATCGGTATCCGTTTCATTTTGTTACCCATTAATTAGGAATAGCGATCTCAGCTTTATTATTCTTATGTCTCCAGTGGCAAAGAGCCCACAGCCTAATCTGTACAAGATTCCAATGGATAATGAACTCCAGAAGTTACTTGCTACCATCAGCCAAGGAAGAATGATTTACACACAGGAAAGCCTTGAAACCTGAAAGTAACTGCTACAACACTTCAGAGAAACGATCTACTTCAACCAAAAATCACTACTTCAAAAGCACCAAGATAGGGCCCTCCAGGGATGATGAAGGAGAAAGAAGCATACGTATATCACGCTAGCTACTGAGAATACACAGAAAACATGGTTGCAACTGCAAAAGCCTACACAATACCTTATCATTTGGTACTCTCCATTTATTCATGCCATGAGTCAGAAGAAAACCGATCAAATGAAAGAATTCCATCTCCAGATCTGATCAGCCTGAAAAGGGTTCAGAACCAGTAAGAATACAAATTAACATAGGTTGAAAAACAGATTGTTAAGATCTTCGGTACTCCCATATTAGAATGTTGTCGGTACATTTTTATGGATGATTAATTGTCTACTCACACTAAATAGTTAAAGATCCTTCTTTGTGCCTTCCAAGACTACATTTTGCAGTTAGGAAATTCATCTACTCAGAGTCAAACAATGCATGCAAAACAACAAACAACAAGCCAATGACAATCATACCCAGCCTTGAACACATCTTCTTATGTGTCCTGCCCGCTTCTCCTATGGATATAAATAGTCAAAGATCCTTCTTTGTGTTTTCCTAGGCTACATTTTGCAGTTCGGAAATTCATCTACTCAAGAGTCAAACGATGCATGCAAAAAAACAACAACAACAATAGGCAATAATAATAATAATACCCCTGCTCACTTCTCCTATGAATATGAATATATGATTGCCCCCCTACAAGAGTTGTGTTCCAGCAATGTTGTTACTTCCAGTTTGGCATGTTCGAATGTTTTTTGGAGAAAGGCATCTTGAACATTACGCGGTTCCACTGTCCAACTAGCACTGGGGCAACAGTGTGACTTTGGAAGAAGGTCTAGCTTTTGCACCGACGAGCAGACACAAGGATTAGCATTGGAATGAGAATCAAGGAGAGTTGTTTTGCTTGGGATGCTGACACAGCAGCCGAGCTCATCTGGTGCAGGAGCAGTTCCAAATTTTTAACTTGAGATACAACACTGCGAATCTAGTTACCATAGCTGGAAACGTCAGATCAACTAGATCCTAATTCTATCTACAGATATGAACAGCTGGAAGCTCCACACAGAGAGATGCGGCTTGATCGGCCGGCCTTCCTGGGTTTCTGAGCCGCCCATGAAAGCTCACAGCTAGATAGATCTTCCATCAATTCGATGTGTACTGCTATGGATCTGACACTGCTGGCTAACTATCTCTGAGGTCAACTTGATCGTGTGCAGCAGTGCTGTGCTGTGCTGTTAATTAACTCAGCTAGGACACACCTGGCATTTTTGACAGCTCCATTTGGAATCTGCCGACGCCACCCAAGGTCTGCTTCTCCTGGTCAACAGGTCACCACTCGTGTGGCATTAACTGTCAGTTACATGAATGGCCCTGTGATCTAGGCAAAGATGCTGTGCACGGAGAACCATGGATCCTGCAAAATGTCAATGAAATCAGCAGGAGAAACACAGTGATTACTTCTCCCTCTTTCATCTGTCAGAACACAGCTGGTGAGGAGCTGACCTGAGAATTAACAAATGTCAGAACACAGTGGACGGTGCGTGACAGTGTCAGAAGCTTCTGCGGATCTAGCAAAACGTAGCCATTACCAAGGTCACCACCACTATAAATGGCTAGCGTTGCTTCCCATTCTGCACAAACCCGCAAGCCAACAAAAACAGCTCTCTCTGGTCGGTATTTAGGTTCAGCGTTCTCATCCTACGATGAGATCACTGCTAGTTGTAGTTCTTCCCCTCCTGATTCTTGTGATTGCTGCCCATGTATCCCAAGCTGATGACAAGGGCTCTGCTGGTGGAAATGGGAAGGGCTCCCATGGGAGTGGTGATCATAAATCCAATGGTGTAGGGCCAGTGAAAAATCCACATTGCCCCAAGCCAGGACGTGGTCCGAATCCCCATGACAAGGATGGCCCGACCAACAAAGGTCGAGGACCACCAAACAAGGACTGCGACGATGCAGAGACAACACCGTCATCGCCTGATGGAGCTGGGCCTTCACCAGACCAAGGTAATGGTACGCCATCACCACCGTCGTCCCCATCTTATTCTCCACCCATGGCTCCAACCGACCAAACTAATACTCAGCCACCTCCATCTCCATTAGATTCTAGTCCTACTACACCACCGCCCTATCAACCTAGCACTCAATCTCCTCCACCGCCATCACCATCTAGCCCCTCACCACAAGCTCCAGCCACCTCACAAACACCTCTATCTACTCCCCCTGTTACACCTCCAACATACGAACCTAACAATCAACCGCCACCACCTTCACTGAATCCTCCATCCATTCCCCCATCACCTCCATCGAGCCCACCCACAGCACCTCCAGTGGAACCAACTAACGAGCAGCCTCCTCCATCATCACCATTATCAAGCCCTCCACCACAAGCTCCTGCTACACCTCCACCCTACCAACCTAGCGATCAATCCCCTCCACCGCCATCATCATCTAGCCCCCCACCACTATCTCCGGCAACCCCACAAACACCTCAATCAAGTCCCCCTGTTTCACCTCCAACCTATGTACCTAGCGATCAACCACCACCACCACCACCATTGAATCCTCCATCCATTCCCCCACCGCCTCCATCTAGTCCCCTTGTTTCACCTCCAACCTATGAACCTAACGATCAACCACCACCGTCACCATTGAATCCTCCATATATTCCCCCATTGCCTCCATCTAGCCCACCCCCAACACCTTCAATGGCCCCGATTAATGAGCAGCCTCCACCATCACCGTCATTTAGCTCCCCACCAATAGCTCCCACTACACCTCCACCCTACCAACCTAGCAATCAATCCTCTCCACCACCACCATCATCTAGCCCCCCACAACTAGCTCCAGCCACCCCACAAACACCTCCATCTAGTCCCCCTGTTACACCTCCAACCTACGAACCTAACGACCAACCGCCACCGCCTCAATTGAATCCTCCATCCAGCCCACCTGTAGCACCTCCAATGGGTCCAACTGATGAGCAGCCTCCTCCACCATCGCCATCATCTAGCCCCACACCAATAGCTCCTACCACACCTCCACCCTACCAACCTAGTGATCAATCTCCTCCACCGCCGTCATCATCTAGCCCACCTCCACCAACTCCAACCACCCCACAAATACCTCCATCTAGTCCTCCTATTACACCTCCAACATACGAACCTAATGACCAATCGCCACCACCTTCATTGAATCCTCCATCCATTCCTCCACCACCTCCTTGTAGCCCACCCGCAACACCTCCAATGGAACCGACTAATGAGCAGCCTCCTCCACCATCGTCGTCATTGAGCCCTCCACCAGTAGCTCCTGCTACGCCTCCACCCTACCAACCTAGCGATCAATCCTCTCCACCACCACCATCATCTAGCCCTCCTGTTACACCTCCAACATACGAACCTAACGATCAACCTCCACCGCCACCTTTAAATCCTCCATCCATTCACCCACCGCCTCCATCTAGCCCACCTGAAACATCTCCAATGGCCCCAATTAGTGAGCAGCCTCCTCCAGCATCACCCACATTTAGCTCCCCACCACCAATAGCTCCTACAACACCTCCCCCTTACCAACCTATTGATCAGTCCCCCCCACCACAATCATCATCTAGCCCCCCACCACTAGCTCCACCCACCCCACAAACACCTCCATCTAGTCCCCTTGTTACACCTCCAACACAGGAACCTAACAATCAACCGCCACCGCCTCCATTTAATTTTCCGTCCATTTCCCCACCACCTCCATCTAGCCCACTTGCAACAACTCCAATGGCCCCAACTAATGAGCAGCCTCCTCCACCATCATCGTCATTTAGTCCCCCATCAATAGCTCCTACTACACCTCCACCATACCAACCTAGTGATCAATCCCCTCCACCGCCGTCATCATCTAGTCCTCCACCACTAGCTCCAGCCACCCCACAAACCCCTCCATCTAGTCCCCCTGCTACATCTCCAACCTACGAGCCTACCGATCAACCACCACCGCTACATTGCCATAAGCCCGGACGTGGTCCAAATCCCCATGGCGGTGATGGTCATAGTAATAACGGTCGAGGACCACCAGAAAAGGATTGCAGTGAAGCAGAGACATCACCGCCATCGCCCGAGCCATCCCCAAACCAAGGTAATGGTTCGCCATCACCACCGCCACCCCAGTCTTATTATCCACCCATGGCTCCACCTCCATTAGATTCTAGTCCTCCTACACCACCACCACCATACCAACCTAGTGATCAATCCCCTCCACCCCCGTCATCCTCTAGCCCCCCACCA
>NW_024119878.1:0-9715 GCF_003073215.2 Triticum urartu
TTGACGATCCGACTACGAGCGTGCGAGACGTCGCGCCTTAGCAATCGCTAAACCAACTTCCGAGGGGTTATTGACCACGCCGGAGCACGATCAACCTGACCACGAGGGCCTGTTTCCTGCGAGCAAACGAAGAACAAGCAAGAAACTGAGATTGCAATCTGGATATTGCGAATATAAGATGAAAGCTTTATTGATCAAGGTGGGGTTCTGTGACGTCTTGGTCTGGTCGTTGGACACAAACGAAGTACGCGAAGTTGCAGCTATGGCGAACTTTTAATCTAAACAAAACCCAAAGTCTAAACGACGCCCTAAGGGCTGTATATATGGAGGAAGAGAGGGGAATTTCGTGGCCCTTGAGGGTGGGGTCCGAAACCAACCCTAACTCTTGTTTCCCCACACATACGGACTCTAAAAATAGCCTATACTTAAGTATTTCGAAATTACATGGGCCTGGCCCATTAATAAGGTGACGCAGCACCTAGAATAGCCTATGGACGAATATTATGAAGTGGCATCTTGTATATTTCGTCCATGGCTTCATGCACTCCTTATGGCGTCTTCAAAGTCCTGAAATCATCACTTGTAACTCCGTTCTTGATCCCCTTGCGCATGCCATCAACTCCATGCGGGTTCTTGCTCCAATGTTCATCCTTCTCCAAGCTAGGCCCTTCATTTGAAAGCAAAACAAATGTATCCAATTTAGGCAGCATCATAATCTCATGAACATTAGAATCATTACCAAGAAACGAAAGTACCTGGTAATTTAATTGGCATGCGCGAGCTCTAGTAATTGGTCCAGTATATGTAACAGTAGGGGCTGTGGGTGTAACAATGGTATTGATGTCCTCATCAGAACTAGAGCAGGAGGCGAAGCGTGAGGGGTAGGAAAGGAAAGACTAGATGTCTTGGGAATCCACTTCCACTTTTGTGCATATTGCTCTTGTGACAAGATTTGGCCACATGCCCATAGAAGGCACAAACGGAGCATCGGACGGTGATCGTGGTCTTCCGCTGTCTGTGGTCGAGGATGGAAGGGGCAGAAGATCCGGGCAATTTGATTTGACTGTGATTCGGCCGAGTATCTTTAGGAATGGGCTGGAGGTTGCCCAAGCGTGTACAATTTATTGCCTTGTGGTCTGGCTCCGAACATTTAAGACAAATTAGGCGGGCTTGACACGTAGATTTGTTGTGCCCCCATTGCAAGCATCGTGGGCATAAAGTGGCCCAATGGGCTGATAATGAGATAATCTCTTCCAGAGGATAGTGGGCCTGGGCCAAGTCCGCTTTGTGACGGGCGGCAAGCATAGGTGACCAAGATGAATGTGTGGGGGCATATCGAAAGGCCGAATTCAAATAAGTGTGTGGTAGAGGCAGATAAGGCACATTTAATGGACATTTAAGTCCCCCCAATTTAGTATGATTGGGTAATTGTTTCTCCTCTAATTCTGCCCCTGACAAAAAGAGCTCCATCAAAGCAAAACGATCAATGCTGTCGGAGGAGAAATTAGGGGGGTCAGGGCTGGTTGAATCTCTTACCACCGAAGAAAATGATCCAAACTTAATTTGAATATCCTTTGTTGAATCGTGAGAGATCAACTCCGTTGGTAAGGTTGAAGAAGAAGCTTCATGAGCATTGTAATCTGAGAAAACCATGGAGGAAATAGGTTTCAAGCTACTCATATTGCCACCCGTAACCGAGCCAGGAATGGCATAGTTGTTGTGATGTAAGAACCTCAAATCAGATTTGATAGCCAGGGGTTTGCGAGCATCAATATCAATCAATTCCGTGTCTGCATGCCAACTAGTGGCAAGTATTGGGGCTTTGGCAAATCTCCCATTAAACAGATGAAAATGGCAAACAAAATCTGGCCAAATGCGGTCCTTAAGCTTATAGACGAAATGCCCCACTTTGTTGTTTGCCACATAAAACCGAAAGGAACGGGGGTTCATTTGGACCACACGAAAACCCGAGCAAACGCCACCAATACAACATTGCAGAGCGATGCCAACAGAATCCACCGCGAGGGGGAAGGAAGCCGAGGAGAAAGAGACCACCAAAAAGAACTGCTTGGCGTCTCTAGAGGGTGAGAAATGAATTGTGGTTCTCACTTGCGAATTTGTGAATCTCTTTCAACATTATTGACTCTTGCTAACATTATGCATTAAATTTTTGTGCCACTATCCTCACCGAGCTACTCCATAAGCTTTACTTGATAGGTGTGAGTGAACAAGTCCGGTACCAATTCCACTATTCTTTCATCTCACATTGAGTTAAACAGGATACATCCTCAACTTTGGGAAAAGGTAACTTGGTATTGTTTATCTCATTTCCTACTCACCTCTACTCGAGTCTTGTGATGGATAGGCAAGGCATTTCACCTTCGGTCTACAACAACAACGACGAGTTCGATGCCACGAACAACTCCAACGACGCCAAGATGCAAGCTCAAATGGAGGAGAACAAAGCCCTCATCAAGTCCTACGAGCGACCTTCCTCATCTTCGAGAAGACGCTCAAGAGCACATGCTTCCGAGCTACCATCTCCGGCAAGATCACATCGGCATCGATACCATCACCACCACGAACGTGAAGGTCAAGAGCTCAACACCAACAACTGCTCGATGACTTCACCATCTCCCTTGGCATCTTCGCCAAGCGACTTCAAGGCATCTTCGCCTATGGACATACGGCATCTTCGCCCACAAGCACTTCAAGAGAAGCTCCCCAAGCTCAAGTCCACGACTTCCACGAGCTACTACGACCTTGACATCGACCATGAGATTCCTTTCTATGGGACTCTGGCACCCGAGGAGTATCTTGAGTGGGAGCGTTTGATGGACGACTCCCTCAAACTACATCAAGTTCCTCCCGAAGATCAAGTGAAGTGCTCCACAAGAAACTTCCACGACTACGCGTCAACATGGTGGCTTCACACACCTTCAAAGACCTACGACATGAGTTGGCCCAAGACGAAGAGAGCTATGCGGCGAGAGTTCGTGCCTCCAACCTACACGGAACAACTTCTACGCCAATTGGAGAACACCACCGAATGATCCAAGTCCATCGACGAGTACTTCAAGGAGATGAAGAAATCCTTGCGACGAGCCGGCGTGGACGACCCCATTTCGATGAAGTTCCACTTCATGATGGGATTGCACAACAATATCTCCAAGACGATCTTCCTCGACAACTACAAGTCCCTCGACGACTACTACATTGGTGCTCTCAAGGCGGAACAAGAACTCATGAAGGCCAAGGCTTCTCCACCCCAAGCTCACTTCGCGACGACCAAGCTCCATGAGAACGAGCATGAGGATAGTACCACCAAGATGTCCAAGCCCGATGAGCTCCAAGACGATGCTCCCAATTTTGACTTCACCGACATCCCTCTTTGTGGCATTGATGGTGCCGAGTCTACTTCGACTCTTTTTCAAGACGATGCGGCGACGACTATGACTACAGAGCCATTTGAGGACCAAGCTTTGAAGGCGAGCGACATGGTGACGAGCAAGGATGATGCTTCCATCTTAGGAGGCGAGAGTAATGATGTGCCATCTTCGGCCTTCATCCATGGCGACGACAACGAGACGGTTGAGCATGGGATTTTCCCTTCGACCACGGCGACATGTGATGATTTGAGTGACTTTAGCCACCATATTGAGAGTGAGGGTGACTTCACCACTAGCCCCATATGTGATGTGTTGCCACTATTCCCATGTGAGGAGAGCCACAACCCCCACCACTTGAGTGAGATGAGTGACTCCACCATACGCGAGATTGAGTGCACCTATTTTGTGGGAGTGAGTGAAATGCCACAGAGAGAGAGTGAGATAGTTAATAGGTCATGTGAGGCCACTTTCAACACTAACGACTTGACCTCTACCTCTATTGTGTCTTCTCATTTGGTGTTAGGTCCCATCTATGATGACACGTGGACATTCTTGACATTGATTGCTTGCATGATGTTGATCCACCTATTTCCATGATTCATGCTAGTGCGACTTCCTCATGTGATGATTTCTTGCCCATTTACGATGAGTATGATGATTCTCATGTGGAGCCTATTAGTTGTGATGCCATGTTACATAGGATTTCTTGTGCTAATTCTCTCGGTCACATCATGTTTGCCAATCCGCTTGACTTGTCATATGCTATGCATGAGATCAACCACATGTCATATTTGCAATCTCTTCATAGTGACTATGCATATGCCATTCAGATTAACCTAATTTGCACTTATGGCATAGATGACAAGCCCATGGTTATTGGCATTTGTTTTTCTTGTGATGATATTGATATGCTCCCTTTGCATCATTTCTCTCATATGCCATGCCATGACCACCTAGCTTCGGATATGCATTGTTTTGGATGTTGTCCATTTTCTCCATATGATGCTTCCAATATTGCTCATGAGGAGACCCCCATAGTTTCATCATACATTTTAGGAGACTTTGATTCATCCCATCCATTGCATGATCCCAATACTTGTGTGCACCATATGCTCCCCATGAATCATAATGATATTGTTGTGCCATATACTACTATGCTCAATTTGTGTCCCCATCGTGTTATACACAATAACTATTCTTTCATGATGGATGACATGTTCTTATACCATGCATCAAATTTCTTTGATCGATGCTTATCTTGTGCTAACTCTCATGTGCACATACACATCATGATGGATGATGTGTACATGTACCACAC
Source organism: Triticum urartu (assembly GCF_003073215.2). Lineage (NCBI taxonomy): Eukaryota > Viridiplantae > Streptophyta > Magnoliopsida > Poales > Poaceae > Triticum > Triticum urartu. Next base: position 4,708 of record NW_024119878.1, read on the forward strand.
ACACAATTTCTTTCGTTTCTGTCTCTTTTGTGTAGGTACCCATGAATTCTTGTCAACCTCGCAATCCAAAGAGTTGACAAAGCGACCTCTAGAGAGCAATGATGACTTGGGATCCCATGGATTGTCTTTCCCATCGCTCTCTTCGCTCAAAGACTTCGCGCATTTCTTCTACATGGCCCTCACTTAGCTATGGGGTATTGTCCATTATATATTATATGCCCATCTTGCCATGTTCACTTTGAATGATATGCTCATTCCTATGCTTTTGCCATGCATTTGTGACCCATGCTTTGCATTACACATGACGATTGATTCTAATACTTGTATGTGTATTTGCAAGCTTGGTGGAGATATCACTTGTCATTGCCATGTTTGCTTTGTGCCCCATGCCTATGATGATACTATGATCTTGCGTTGTGTTCGTGCTTGCGATATGTCATGTGCATTGCCTATGCCTATTATTTTCTCTCATGACATGATTGCCATGATATACTCTAGTATGTTGCATCTTCACACTACTAGCTTGCACGACTTGATTACTATGTTTGCTTGCCTTGTTGCATCACTGATGATTCAAACTTGCTCGCTTCATGCGGTTGATGACAACCATCTACATGCTTTGCACGACATGATTGTTATTACTTCTTGTCATATATCTCCATATGTTGCCTCTCTCATGCTAGATGATTTTCCATGTATTGAGCGCAACCATGATTTTAGTCTTGCTAATGAGATTGCCCCCATAGCATTCTCGCATATATTTGGAGATTTTGACATATTTTTTGTGAAGCATGCTTGTCTTCCTTCTTTGCACCATATACCTCATGCCATGAATATTGCCATTCTTGCATCATATTGTTCATGCACTTGTGCTTCTAATGGTTATGTGCAAGAGAAGAGAACCATCATGATGGATGATGTGTTTATCTACCATGTGCATATGTTCTTTGTTTTGTTGTGTGCATGTGTAGGATACTTGGACCTTGTGTCAACTTCCACCTCATGTGAGTTGACAGTTCGAGCTCCTGAGAGTGAACCACCTTCTACCATGACGACTCTACATCATACTTGCTTGTGCTTCTGCATTGTGAATGACGCACAAGGACATGCTTTCAAGGTGATATCCTCCTCTTTCGAGAAACCCAAAACCATGAGCATGAATATTATGGATCATACTACTTGTGTTGCTTGCACCTTGAGACTTATTTGTCATCTTGGACCCCTTGATTGCGCAGATGTTAGTGATATTGCATTCATTCACGATCGCCACTTTGCCATGTATCATGATATATATGCCTTGTGTGTTGCATCCAATTCTTGGATTAGTTGCCCCTATGATATGCTTGGTTGCAACAATGTCAATTCTTCACATATGACGTGTCCCATTGCTTGTCACATGATTGACTTGATTGCCTCACACATGATGAACAATTGCTCTTTCTATTGTGTTGAGTGCCACACGATATTCACTACAACCCATGCACATTATGCTTGGATTGTCTTGCACTTGACCCATGTGTTTAGACACTTCATTTTTTTGGTGTTGTGAATGATGCCTATGCCTACCATAGACCTTTCATTGAGCAATTTTTGAATGCTTGCTATGACCGTGAGGTTGATGCTTCTTCTCTTGTTACATTTATTTACATCACTACCTCACATTTACATGCTTGTTTCCATGATGTCCTTCTTTGTGCTCAATTTCTGTGCTTACATGCCATGTCACAATCCTTTGTCACACCATATGCTCTGCTTGATGACAACACTTGTTGGGTGAATCACCTCTTGAATGCTTGGTTTTGCACTAACTCTAACCGCATTTGTTTTCCAAGTGTTTGTTCTCCTTGCTCCTTTTGAAGGAATCACGAGATGGTGCGACATTGGAGAGTGCCCATTTCAAGCTTCAAGATGACGAGAACTTGGTGATCGACCACTTCTACATGGCGACACCATCTCTTTCCCATGGTGATTTAGATTTCGATCCGAGGTCGGATCTTTCCCAAGGGGGAGGGGATGATGCGGAGCATCCTACGGACATCACCAAGTCAAGAGTTCATTCGGCAAGTGACACATGCGACATCTACTTCACATACACAAAGGTGAATCATCTCCTTTACACGTGTTCACTTGACCCTCTCAAGGATGGTATACTACTTGACACTCCTCCCGTGTGCATGCATAGGTATTGTCGGAGCTTCATGAATGTCGAGGAGGAGTGCAAGCACCAAGGAACAACTACACCATCCGTGAGGGAAGCGTGGAAGAGAAGGAAGAAGAAGCGTGGACAAGTTTCTGGAAAGCCCGAAACTTCCGGCCGCTGCCAGGAACTTCCGGCCACCGGAACCTCTAGCCATTCCGGAGCTTCCGGCCCTGCTGCACCGAAGCCGTCCAAGAGTGTGCCAACTCTCTCGATAGGCCGGACCCTACCCAGACCTTCGCCCGGAACCTCCGGCGCCCGGACCTTCCGGCCGTTCCTGGAACTTCCGGCCCTGCCTGCGCGCAGAGACTCGGGCCAAGGCCCATGTACCCATTCGCCCCTCACTTACCCCTTCGTGGCTGCTACTATATATACTCATCCCCCTCCTCCATTCTAGGGTCAGTGTTAGTTTATCTCATTTGAGAGATAGAGTTATGCTCATCCATATCGGATGTACTCCACGAGAGAGACCGCGGCCTCTACGGAGGAGATCCCTTTGGATTCAGGACCTCCTTTTGGAGAAGAACTCAAGACCTCCTCACGGAGAAGACCGGCTACCTATGTATCGTCCCTAGTTGATTGTGTATCGTGTACCTTCCTTTGTGTTCATGGTTCTAGCGCATGTCTGATCATACTTGTTGGTTTGAGTGTTCTCTTGTGTTCCCCTCGTGATTTTCCCCTCGTTTTCCTGCTTGTGTTCTTCGCGGGATCCGCTCCTTTCGTGAAAGATCGGCCTATAGGGTTCTACCCTACATCATCTCTCGAAAGTCGATCAGTGTGAAGCAGCTCCTAAGGCTACAGGAAGAGATTGTTGTGATACTGAATGAGCTTGAGATGTACTTCCCGCCCGCATTCTTTGACGTCATGGTGCATCTGTGTGTCCATATTGTGGACGACATAATAGACCTGGGGCTGTCATTCCTGCACAACATGATGCCATTTGAGAGGATGAATGGGATCATCAAAGGATTTGTTCGTAACATGTCCTGTTCGGATGGAAGCATCATCCAGGGCTATGTAACACAAGAGTGCATCCCTTTCTGCGAGAATTTTCTATATGGCGCACACCAGCCGCCTGGTGTTGGTGTTGGCTTGCCTGTTAACAAGCACAATGGGAGGCTCTAAGGAGACGGTCACTCCAACGGTCACAGGGAACTGCACGTGGCATGCTTAAATCGATGCAACGACTTTGACAAAGCAAACTTGGTAGTGCTACAACACCTAGAGGAGGTAGATCCTTTTGTGGAACTGCACAAAGAAATTATCGCAAAGAAGTATAGTGACCGGACGGGCTGCTATAGACAAGGAGAAGCAACACCAGCTTGCAGCCAAAAGCCCAACTTTTCCGATGAGGCCCAAGTGGGACACCCCTCTGATGCGGAGCATCCTACGATCATCCCCATGTACACTTCGACTACTCCCCAAGCCCCAAGAGGACATGCGATGAGACCTCGGCCATACACCATTGGACACAAGGTGAACTCACTCCTCTTTGAACCGTCACTTTCCACATATGAGACATGGCTACTACCTCATGCATGGACCTTGCATATACTCAGGTACAACCGAGACGACCATGGAGGATCCAAGGACCAAGGCCAAGCATGGAAGAGGAGAAGGAAGAAGAAGCAAGGACAAGCTTCTGGAAAGCCCGGAACTTCCGGCCCCCGGACCTTCCGACCTTCCCGGAACCTCCGGCCCCGGAGTCCAGACCAGCCCCGAGCATGCCAACTCTCTGGATAGCCCGGAACCCGGCCGGAACCTGCCCGGAACTTCCGGCCCCACCCGGAACTTCCGGCCTGCCTGCGTGCAAAGACTCGGGCCAAGGGCCCATGTATCCCCGGCCCCTCTTCGGAGAATATCCACCTTGGATTCAAGCCCCCTTTACGGGAAGATCCCCTTGTGGATTCAAGACCTCCTCACGGAGAAGAACCGGTTACCCTATGTATCGTCCTTTGTTGGATTTGGATCGTGTATCTCTTTGTGTTTCGAGGATCTAGCACATGTGTGACTATTTCTTGTTGGTTGAGTGATTCTCTCATGTTTCCCCTTGTGATTTCCCGCATTTCCCCCTCGTGTTCCTCGTGTTCTTCGTGGGATCCGCTCCTTTCGTGAAAGATCGGGCCACTAGGGTTCTACCCTACATCATCTTGGTATCTAGAGCCATGTTGATCACGATTTCGGAGCCTCCCCTCTTCGTTTTCTAGCCTATTTTTGTTGTGTTCTTCCCCAATTTCAAAAATCCGCACCAAAAATAGCCCCAAATTTTTTTTGTGATTTGTTGGTTTGACGATGTTTTGTTGATTTGATCCATGGATTCATTGTGTCTCAAGTGGATCTAGCATTCCCTATCTTTTTCCCCATTTCTATCCATGAAATCTTCCCAATTTTGACCCTGAAAATCGAGTTTTTCCGCCCACATTCTCAGATCTGGAATTTAGGGTACGTCCCGGAAGAAATTCCACGACCCCCGGAACTTCCGGACTCCCCCAGAACTTCCGTCCCAGCCCCGTAACTTCCGGGCTAAACAGAGAGTTTACCCAAAATCCCCCGCTTCCCCGAGACTTTTTCGACCCCCGGAACTTCCGGCCTAACCCGAAACATTACACAAAATTTCAGCATCAGCCTTCTTCACCATTTTCATCACAACTTTTCAGTCCGAACTTCGATTTGAGTGTTCTTTGGCTCGTTTTGAAGCTATCGACGTGCCCGAGGACCTCACCTTGGTTTCACCACCTTTTGACACCATCAAATTTTGTGCATTTTGGCATCTTTGCCTAGGGCTTCCACCACATCATCCGCTACACCACC
>NW_024119879.1:0-14998 GCF_003073215.2 Triticum urartu
GGGTGGGGGGGGGCGGGCGGGGGGTGGGGGGGGCAGCACGCCACGGCAGCGCCATCTGTTGATGCGAGCCGCCGAAGACGTTCGGTACGTGAGGTGTAGGAATTCAGGAGCGATTGGTCGAGTTAATTAGGGCTTTAACCTAGGCCTCTCCTGGTGCGAGCGACCTATATAGGGCATGTATTGTCCATGATAATTTAACCGGTAGGCACAATAATGCAGGTAGCAATGTTCCCCGAAAAAATAGGAGATACGGATGACACGCATCATGTTTTCATTTTGAGCAAATTTATTTTTGAGGGGTATTTCGTTTTGAGCAATATTGTAGCGTACTTCCTAAGTATATCTACCCTGAAAAAAAGTCCTCTCTCCGACGACTGATGAAGCGACAAGGGTGGAGGAACCTCATGCCTTTTTGCTTTACATAGTACAATCGAAGTCGCTCACATACACTCACCTCTATGAATTCACGCGCGAACACAGACCACTATGAGCACCTCCGAGAGATGGAGCTCGCATAACATCTTGAGATTTTACGAAGTCACCATAGGCGTTTTGCAGTCGACGGGAACATTTTCTCCCACTGAACGAACATCATCTGAAAGTCCGAAATAAATCCAAAAAAATGCAAACACTAGTGCCAAATCTGGGTCCGTAACCTTGGTGGGCTGGGAGACTATAATCCTCCTAACTATCCAATCACATGTTGGTTCCCCTCATGCCTCTATCTAAGGTGTGTAGGAAGAGCCTTTGCATAAGTAAGTTCTCGTATTCGTATTGCACTAATACCTGGTTTGATGCAGTGTTGCCTAAATAAAAAGTTCTCCGGGTTATTTACTATCTTGGAGCACTTGAACTTGGGTTTTTTCCATCTCTGCCGAGATTTATGGATGATTGGTTGGTTCTTGTTGTTATCTATTAAAGCGGTAGTGTCGTCTTCTGCAGCAACCCCTTATTTTTGACCCTTCAACGTGCAAGCTCATCTGTCCTTGTCTAGCTATGCTGGCACGACTGTCTACCTTGTGGTGCCCTCGCTGATGTGATTGTCGTGGTTGCCACCTTCATCGTATGTCCTGCTCTATTGCCGCGGCGATCCAACGGGGTTTGTCCTTTGTGAGTCACTTCGATTGATGAATTTCTTGGTGTTGCCATTTGCCGATGATATCGAGCTAAATAGCGTCCCGAGAGTCATGCTTGTGTTTTTTTTTTATTTATGCTTCATATGTTTAAAATTGTACTAAATGAAAGACATTTATTTTGAGACGGGGAAGTAGATGATATGTACTTCCTTCGTAAAGAAATATGAGAGCACTTAGACTATACAAGCACAACAATTGGTAATTTGGATTCAAACAAACAACAGTCCATAGTCAAATACGGTAGTGCTACTATCTTGGCCACTATAGGCAAACCAAAAAGTTTTGACCGACACAATTATTTTGGGACAAAGGACGTGTATATATATACTTACACGCGCGCGCGCACACCCCTCTAGGTAAACACGATGCAGTGATAAATTAATCTATTGGGCGCGCTGTTGCGTGTTGTTGATCGATCCGTGGAGCCAGAAGCTCCCGCAGCTCCTTTCACCTCCTGCCGGAGGCTCCTCATATCTTCCTCGTGGGCCCGTCGGCGGCGCGAACCCAACGTCCGGCAGACCCTCTTCTCGGCGTCAACGAAGAGCCTCTGGCGGAGATATAGATAGCCGCCCACGCAGAGCACCGAGGTTCCCTACAGATCATCGCCGTCGTTGTCGTTGTTAGCCTCCCTGAAGGCATGTACTAGTAAGTAAATCAAAATGAGCAATGGGTTGAGCGAGCGAACCTACCACCACTAGAAAAACGTCCGTGCATTGTAACGGGGCCACATTAATTTTAAGAGTTCAATATTAATATTCATACATATCATGTGACATTGACGACCTTTTTTACCATCAAATCCTCACACACACACTCTCTCCCTCCCTCTTCCTCACTCACTCTCCCCCTCTCCCTCTCTCTCTCTAACACACACACACACACATATCCATCTTATTGGGTACTGGACCATAATTCATCTATTTCACACACACACGCTAGTGCATAACAATATGGATTATGTGTATTATATTTGCCACCACAACCGAGGGAATTAATTTCATGTAAATCGCCCAGCCACAACTTTAAGAATACGTGAAGGAGGTGGCCCGGGTCGGCGTCGTCCGGCGCGGGTCACGGGCCCGCTTCCAAGTGCGTCTGCGCGCCGGCCACCCACGCCGGGTCCTTCAAGTGCCGCTTCCACCGCACCAACTCCCAGGGCCACGGTCAAGGACAGGGCCAGGGAAGCCGCCCTTCTTCGTCCCCTTCACCGGCCGCGGCCAACGCGGTATCGCGGCACCCGGCATCGCCGTCCTCGTCCTCCTGCACCTTCGTGACCCAGTGACGCAGCCCAAGCATCGGCCTCAAGAATCAAGAATGCTCGACAACGAAGAGGGAAGGGAATATCATATACATGTCATAAGAAAGGGAATTTATTTACTGCTCCCTCAATGTATTGTTTCCTTTGTTTGGAGATTGATTACCATCCGTGAGTTAAGGTAAGGTTAATGTGATTGAGAGATCTTTCTGAAAATCAATTATTTGTTTTCTAATTAATGCGATTGAGTGATTTAAGGTAAGGTTAATTAATTTAGCTTTGATTAGTAAATAACTTGCGCCAGTATGAAAATTTCTAATCTATTCAGATTTCTTTCGTTGTGTGAGAGGGTGACGCGAAAATAAACCGATGAAGTGGGGGAAGAGGACGAAAAAAATTACAAAAAAAAAACAACGAAGGTGGGAGGAGGTACCGAGAAAAACCATGGGAGGTGGGACGAAAGAAAATCTGGAAACGAGACTACCTACTGCTCCATTAGGAGTAGAGATGGTCTTGGCGAATGGAGCTAACTTGCTAGGCTTTGTGAGCTTCGATCCATGAATTGACGTAAGTGTTAGGGCTTGGAAATGTATTTCACAGGAACTAAAACAGGGTAATGTATCATAGAGGATGACACATCTGCAATAGGTCTTGGCCATCCTCCTTGCATCTTATATTCAGATCATCATCTTGCAAGTAGCACCATGTAGCGATCTGGAAAATGGAGTGACCCAACATGGTAATAGCTGCACCATGTCCTGTGCAAATTGGATTGGATTTACGGCGGTAGGTACTTTCGATTGCAAGTGCAACTAGCAATTCGAACAAGAAAAGTGGACAAATCCGAGCAAAGATTCCGAAGCACAAATCCGGGTAGAGATTCCAAAGCAAAAATTAGGATAGCCGGGGCGACCAAAATCCGTGGCATAACCCGACAACCCCAAGTGGGGCAAAGACCAAGTGCAACCTAGAAATTAAGTGAACCTTTTGCAAATGACGAGAGATAATGACGGTGTCCCTCGGGGATCCGGACGGTCCACCCGTCAAGGACATGCTAGCCGGGTTGCCCGGGCGGGAGCCGTGTGGGCAGATTGAACGACTAGCATCCCCACAAATGGATCCCCGGTAAGCCACCCGGCAATAGATGCCAACAGTTAGGCCCGACTAGTCTCCAACGTGTGAGCAGGCGCCACGAAGACCTTCCAATGACGGATGGACCGGACGGGACCAAGGGCTATACAGCATACCCGTGGTTCGATGGACGTGTGCCCAGTGAAAAGGGGTTGAAGAGAGTACCATTGATGTTTGTAGCCGAGTTGGAACAACACCATCGCCGGTGATGGTGGAGACGAGACTGCACACGGATTGAACCGACAGCCATGGCCAGAAGGCAAAGGACATCAGAGAATAGTAGAGAACAAGCTCTACACCCTAAGCTTCTAGCTCCCATTTTTAGAACATGACAAGATTGGAAGAGAGAGAGAGAGAGAGAGACAAGGAGTGTCGTTAGTGGATCCTGGCAGCTCAGATACATTCATTGATCTCAAGGTTGCCCTCAAAACCTATTGTCCACTAGGCATGATGGCGAGGGAGGGAGAGAGGGAGGGACATAGATCAGGTGACATGCACCTTTGCATGTTACCGTGTGCCATGCGGCCCGAATTCAAATTTGAACATTGCAAAAAAATCTGAAAAAAATCATGCATGTTCACAGCACATATTAAGATAACCCCTCAAAAATTCAGATCAAAATTCAAAACATACATCGAGAAACGAAAAAGAGAAATCTGTCATGAATAGTTGCGAATGGTTCTCTGTATACTATTCACATCTGAGTTTCTCTTTTTTGCTTCTCGATGTATGTTTCGAATTTTGATCTGAATTTTTAAGGAGTTATCTTAATATGTGCTGTGAACATGTATGATTTTTTTCAGATTTTTTCGTAATGTTTAAATTTAAATTCGGGCCGCAAGGCACACGGTGACATGCAAAGGTGCATGTCACCTGATCTCTGTCCGAGAGGGAGAGGGAGGGAGGGTGAGAGGGAGGGGGAGAGGGAGGGAGAGAGGGAGGGAGGGATCGAGAGAGAGGGAGGAAGAGAGGGAGGAAGGGATCGATTAGGTTTCGGCGAGCATGAGCTCTCACTACTTCACCTTACCCTACCTGTGACTGCACTAATTAGATCAAGTGACTAGCAAGGGAGTCTTTGTCTTGAAGCTCTATGTGGTGTGCTCAGTGCTTGGCAACTCAGTTAGTGAATCTTATCGCGAGTGATCGGTGTTGAACCTCTTGAAGTTGGACAAGGACCCAACAACGTCCGTGCGGTATGGTTTCCTTAATCCTCCTAGACCACTGTTCGGCCGTGTGTGACTTGGTTCCTATGGCTTGTGAACTTGGGTCAATGGATGCAGCTCTGATTTTTATCTACTACTAGTCATGATATGTTTGTTTGGTTCCCGGGGTTCTTGTACGTCTGTTGAATTCTGTCAAGGATCTGTTCTAGGTACCCAAACAGTGCACTTCCTGATCAAGTGTCCTCCTTTTGGTTTCATATATATTGCTCACTGGTGTATTTTTTACTTTGGAATCCTGCATGCTATTTTTATATGCAAAAGTCAAGCAGTAAGAACACTTTTAAGTTCTGCAGCCTCATAGAAGGTGAAGAGGACGGTGCCAACGACACCTAGGAGGGTGCCGGTGATCTTGGCCTGGCCGGGGAGGGTGTGGATGGCGAGTCGCTGGTAGTGCAAGAGCTTTTCATGGAGATGTACTTGTACTAATTTCTACGCACAGATAATGCTTGTACCATATGTGAAGGTACGTGGAAGCCTCGGCTGACTTGCTCTGCATCTATCTGACACCATGAAATTCACATAGATCCTCAGTTATCAAGAGGGCTTTCTTTAGGACAGCCATGGGTTATCCTCAGTTATCTTCTATTAACAAACACCTTGCAATATATCCTGTGCAATCTGCTATTTGTTTTTTTCGCAAAACTGTATTTATTTCCAATCTGGCAATGATTTATTAGGGCTTGTTTACTTGATAGCAAATTTCTCAAAGTTTGAACGAAATAAAGTTCTGTTTATATACACTCTGTACAAGCTTTTGGTTACCTGCAACTAATGGGTCCTTGCTTACAGCTATTGTACAATCTGAATAGCCACGAACCTGTTGTCACTTACTTTTTCAGCATATTGGTGTTGTCTCTTGTCTTGTGTTGTGTTCATTAGAGAGACGTGACTGGGTTATTTGGATGTTACAGGAGAAGGTGTCCATCTAAAGAAAAGAGAAACCTGGAAGTGGTGGTTGTTAGAGGCCGCCGAGGGAAGTTGATACGATGCTGGAGGGCCACTTGGAGTTGGTTGTCAAGCTGAAGATGATCTGGATTGTCAATGAAAAGAAGGGGGAAATCCCTAATTAGTTGGTCACCGGCATTAGTGAAGAGTGGATCCTCTTGTTTTGCTACAATCTTTTTGCATGTGTGGTACTTGTCTTGAAACAGAAGCAGTAGGGTTGATATAGTTTTGACCCCCCGCCGGCTTGAAGGGTATCGAGCTGCTGTGTTGTCTTTTGATCATACCTGTGAAGTTTTTGGAGAAATTGGGACTTTCTTTTTCTCAATCTGATCATCAAAATGTATTGGTTGGCATAACCTTGATCAGGATTAGGACATGTGCTTTTGGCCATATTGTTGTCTGTGAAAGTTGTACTAGTCAAATTGCTTCCTAGTGTACTAGTAGATATATGTTTTGACGTGTAGACTGAAATGTTTCTGGTTCATCATCTTCAGGAGATGTTGATGAATTATGTTGGTGTTGGTTGATGCCGAAGAGAGCATTGGTCTGGTGGCTTGGGCTGATGACCATCTTGTTTGAAGTAGCAGAAGGCTGAATCATGTAGGAATTGCTCTAAATCTTTGATGAGTTGACTGGGTGATACTCCCTCCGGTCCTTTTTAGTTCGCATATAAGATTTGACTAAAGTCAAGCCTCGTAAAGTTTGACCAATTTTATAGAAAAAAGTACCAACATTCACAATCTGAAATCAATATCAATAGATTTGTCATGACTTAAAGTTTTATATTGTATAACTTTAACATGGCAGATGCTGATATTTTTTCATATAAATATGGTCAAACTTTGTGAAGTTTGACTTCAGAGAATTCTAATATGCCGAGTAAAAAGAACCGGAAGGAGTACTACTTGATGAGATCACCTTCACCACCGGTTCTCATCTCATCTCAAATGTCACCAGCTACACAAAGAATAGAAAGAAAATATACGAAAACGGAAACTAGAGAGCATTATGGATTGACACAATAGTAATTAGGAAATAAACTACAATTAGTGTACTAAATAAAATCCCACTTATTTAGTATAACAAAATCATGGGGAGAGAGAGAGAGAGAGAAATCAACTTGCCATGTAATCAAATAGATAGCTGCCGCAATCAATGGCACTGGAATCAATCCGGGCCATCTAGCTTCTCAATTGTCATCCATCTCGTAATAAATCTCAAACGTGACGTGCCGGATTCTATCCTAGAGGGTGCTTGGATATGTTTTAGTCCCATGACTAAAAGTAGTGGGACTAAAACTTGCTAGCCTCACACATGCTTGGATCCAAATACTAAAGAGACTAAAATCAAGTTATTAAGCATTTATTATCCTCCAAACCCTCCAATCCAGAACTCGCATGTGTTAAAGGAGAGGCATTAAATGATGAAAGAGAGGGCTAATACATATTTTAGTAGGTTTCCTGTGACTAAAAAATTTTAGCCTCAAGACTAGTCCTAACCTCTCTTTAGTCAGGGGTGTTTGGAACTTTAGCCTTTAAAAGAGACTATTTTTAGTCAGACTAAAAATAGTTCCTTGGATCCAAGCACCCTCCTAGTAGGTGGACCTTTTCTAGTCCCAACTAAAAAGTCCCTAATCCCTCCCTGCTTGTTTTCAGATACTAAAAAGTCCCTAGTCCCTTCCTAGAGGTTATTAAATGACCATGTTGCCCCTAGTATATAGAAAAATAACAATCAAAGAACACCATGGGGTGGCGGGCCAATGGGCGCATGGAGGGGCATTGTTGAAAAAGTTCCAAAAAGACTCTCCTTGGGAGTCTTCTTCATTTAGTCCCACATGGCTAGTTTAGTCCCTAAAAAGTCCCTCCCGTTTGATAAAAAAGTCTTTAAGAAGGATTTTTTCTAGTCCCTACACAAAAAAGTCCCTGAAAACAAACACCCCCGTAGTCGATCCAAATCCAGCCGCATCTCGTAATAAATCAGGCATTAACCCTCTCCCAAAAACCAACGCGAGGTTTAATGGCGACCGCTGCGCTTTCCTTCCCTCCCTCCCGTTCCTCTGTTTGGATGCGGATGCGGCCTCCTCACGCGGATTGTGCTCCCATCCAGCGCTTCTCAGTGTTTCTTGCTCGCTCATCGCCGCCCAAAACCTTCGTCATCTCCTCTATAAATGGTGCCCTTTTCTCTTGCCTCTCCATCTCTCGCTTGCGCCCGCTCCTCCTTTCTCCTCAAGCCAACATACAGCAAGTAACAAGAGATGAGCTATGGAGAGGCATCTATAACAGGAGGAGTTGGATGTCGACTAAGTGCTTCCACCTCATCCTTTATCCTCAAGCCAACGCTCAACGAGTGCATCTAGCAGCCGGCCACTCCCTTTCCTCGTCTAACCGCTGGTCTGGTCTGGTCTGCCCGCTCTGTATGACCACGCTCTTTCTTGATCGAAACCTCCTTTAAGAAAAATATTGGCATGGTGCTAGTCAACCTCACAGGTTTTTTTTGTGACGTAGAGATGCAAGCAAGAAGTATCCTTCTATGTAAGCATCGCAAACTATTAGATCCAATGGCCGGCCACTCCCTCTCTTCGACGCCCCGGCCTCCCTCCCTGCACGCTCATCCACACAGTCAGCCTTCTTGGTTTTGTCCGCCCTCTCTGTACGAGATCTAACCTTCTTTAAGAACATCTTGGCATTGTCCCAGTCAGTCTGATGCATGTTTTGGGTGAACCTTGTTATTTAGTGTTTGACTGTAGTTTTTGAGTAAATATTTGGCTGAAGTGGATTTGTTGTGCTGCTAGTGTCTTTCTTACCGTTATCGAGATCTCCAGGGTTATAGATAACTAGTACGAACATATGCATTGTGTTCGACTTGCAATATAGTTTTCTTTCTAAACTTTTAGTAGTAAATTTTGTGATTTGGATGGCTTTAGTTTGAATTGTACAGTTAGATATTCATATTATAGAGAACTAGAGTTACAGCAGAAGTATAATTGACTTACATCACAATTATCTTGTAATTCATTTTCCATGGCATTCTAATTAAGTTTCACTGTTTAAGTGGTAAATCTAGTGATTTTGACTCACTTTTCACTGAAATTTATAAGCGCAGTGATATTTTCTTCTGGAGATTAAAGAAGATGCTGAGGAACTATTGTTTGCTTTCAGTTTGTACATGGAGAGGGATTTATGCCATGTGGATAATCTATGATGTCCTCTTCCAGGTAACTCTACAAAGTTGTGCTTGTTGTTCCTGATCTCCTGGTCTTCCATTCTTTTGCTCTGATCCCTTGATCTGTTTGGTTCTTTTTTGTCTTCCTCTCGTTCGAATTGACTGAATTCTGGCTATTTTGTTGGGAGTGGTGATGTTTTCTCTTTGACATGAAAGAATAAGCAGAAGAAATATAGTTTGGCCTTTAGATTTTAGATGGAACAGGGGATTTCTGGCCCTTGGATAATCTCTAACTATATTTTCTTGCTCTGTATGTCTTCTACCCGGCAGCCCTTGAAGCTCGCTTGCATGTAGGCCTTTTGAGCCACATAGAGCCTGCACTTTTCATAATTAGAAGCGGGATTAGTCCACCTATTATGGATTTTTTTAGCGGGGCTGTTCAGAGTTAATCTGCTACATTTCCATTTGGATGTATATTTTTGTTGTTGTTGAGAAAGGTTTGTAATTTTAGTTTGAATGATGCTGATTTCAATTCGAATCAAATGTCAAATAGTCAGTCCCCTATTTTATACAGTGTGATGTTCATATCCATTAACATAAATTCTGTTTTTTCGTCCTGTTGGTACCTCCTCCATAAATTGTAAGTAGTTTTTATAGTAAATATTCACCGTATGACATTTGTGTTTACTAGTCATATGTGGCCACTTCAGTACTAGTGTATCACCTTACATGCATGTTTTTGGTAGTGTATGTTTGTACCTTACCTTAAAATGTTTGAGTTATGTGTGCTCTACTCTATCATTAGCTTAACACATTTTTTGAGTCAGAGGACAAAACATATAATTTCACTAAAATGTACACTTGTTGTTGGTTTATATATCTTATATATTCTTTAGAAAATAATGTATTCAAAGCTGTGAATGTGTTTTCACAACCTACCTTTCTAGCTGTGATGCAAATGTGAGGCTATCATCTTGGTAAAGATGCCTTCTTATTGCCACGTGCCTTGATTTTAAAGCTGCAGCAATGAGGAGAATTTTTCACTAATACTCTGTATAATCGAGCAAATTGGGCATGAAATCCACATTTCGTGTCTTACTTCTTTTGGGTTCCTTGTACTTTCTATGCAATGTTCGTACAAACAGGTTAGTTCTGTTAGAAAATTAGACGATTCCTTAGAATGTGTTGTTTGTTAAAATGTATGTACCTAATTAAGTTTTTGGTATAGCAAATGGTCACTTCTGGAATGCATACATCATCGGAGAGATACCCGTGTTAACGAGATGCATTGGCTGACACTTCTGGAATGGATACATCATCGGAGAGATACCCGTGCTAACGAGATGCATTGGCTGACTTGTTTCGAGGGTCTGCAGTTTGGTGTGTAAATGGGGGATGACTTGTTTCGACGTTTTGCGGTGTGGTGTTTAAATGAGCAGTGAGGTTTATAGATGAGTGAAGACTTTGTAGAGTTAATGGTAGAGAGAGAGAGAGAGAGAGAGAGAGAGATCATCTCCTCCCGAATGCTAGTGGCCTCCTTCTCAACCTTCATGTTCACGACCGCATTGCCCACTGTGCAAATGAGCCCCCACTTGGACATAGTGATCATCCAGCGTCCCTGCATCCAACAGCACGCCGTCCATCATGTCATGCATGCATGCATGCACATATAAATCATTGTCGTTAAGATGTACTAACATGCAATGCAGTGCAGGCGGTGAACAAATTGAGGAGCTGGTAGGGCGAACGAACTTCCGTGGTCTCACGGCAGCGGCAGGAGGAGGCCATGGAGCGGCCGCCATGGCCGGTCATCGCAGCGGCGGAGGCTAGGGAGCGGCCGGCATTGCGGTGGGGGAGGGGGGGGACCTGGAGCCGCATAGGCCGTGCACCACCGTCCTGTCGGCGGACGAGGGTGGCCAGACTAGCTGTCGCCCGACGACAGAGGCAGCATGCAACAGCTGCGACATCGTTCCCACCCTAGGTCGACACCTCTCAATGAATTAGTCTATTTACTAGCAAAAAGGCCCGTGCATTGCAACGGGAGGAGAAAAAGGCCCGTGCTCAGTATTTCCATCTTTCAATCAGAGAAGCATACTTGACTCTAGAGATCGGGGTAGGAATACTGAAGAGGAAATGCAGGCAATATGGGATGCCCCACTGGCATCACCAAAAAGCAAGTCCCTCAATTCGCTGCTTCATCAGCTTGAGGTAAATCTACTCCTCTCTCAAAGCGCAACCGGATGCTGGAGACAAAGAAGGAGGCACATCCAGCAGAAACCTATCATGATTCATGAACCTGATGACTGAATCCAAGTTGTCCAGGGAGGGCGTCTTCAAGAGGAGCAAAGCTAAAAGTGGACCGAACATCAAAAAATGAAGATAATGAATGCATGACGGGCATAAATTAAGGTTGAAACAAATACGTATTGAATAGTAGAACTTTTAGAAGAATCTGAAGCATATCAAAATTGTCAACTATGTGAAAGCCCTACAGATGAGAGCACACAAGATCAAGTATGATTAACCACAAAGCTCTTGTGTAAATAGTAGAATGGTATTACAAATCCTGAACTTATATCAGTATAAAAAGACTTGGATATTGCACCTACTTATATAAATATATTAATTCTAACCAGTATTACAAACAATATTTCTGGTCAAAAATGAACGTTTGCCAAATCTACCAACAAACAAGAGCAATGATGGCTGAAGCACTTCATATCTTTTAGACTATGAAAGACA
This sequence comes from Triticum urartu, assembly GCF_003073215.2. Lineage (NCBI taxonomy): Eukaryota > Viridiplantae > Streptophyta > Magnoliopsida > Poales > Poaceae > Triticum > Triticum urartu. The sequence continues at coordinate 11,595 of NW_024119879.1, forward strand.
ACAACAACTATAGCAATATAAGTAGGTGCCATTAGTAAAGTAATCCATCTGTCTCATAAAGTAAGTAGTTTTTGCAAGCTGTTTTAATTTGCAAAAACATCTTATATTGTAGGATGGAGAGAGCAATATATTATGCTTAGCCAGAGCCGACGGCCTAGGGATCCGTGACCTAGAGCGCGCCGGCCTCGCACTACGGCTGTGATGGATCTGGTTTGCTCGCACGGACGTCGATCACGCTTGGCGGGGACTGGATCTTCAATTTTACAAAGAGGAGCAAGCGCTATTCTTCGCCTCCACCATATGGTGCTCGGCGATGGCCTCACGGCCCTGTTCTGGGAGGACCGCTGGATACACGGCCAGTACGTCCGTGAAGTTGCCCCCATGCTATACAAATGCATCCCCAAGCGGCGGCGTGGGATGAGAACAGACTGCCATACAAAATAACAGGCTACAACAAATTTTGTGACAGAAGCTAGAAAGTAGAAATCTTACATCTTTTTCAAAGCTCCGGCGATTGTTGGCTTGGAGTAGGTTCAGGAGCTCCGGCGATTGTTGGCTTGGAGCTCCTGAACCTGCTGCAAGTCAAATCTCGGCAAGTTTAGTTGGCAAACATGGCAATTTTGTTTGTCAACTAAACTTGCCACCTCACCTCAACTAAATTTTTCATGGAAAACGTTCAAGCTGCCATGCTTAAAATCTAAACGTTCGGGGTTTATCATTTTCGCAATTCTAAATCAAATCACATATTTTTTGCATGTATCCCCAAATCTAACTTGCTTTACCAAATGTTTGATGAGGAAATGAATGAAACAGACATATTAATTTCGATAAAGAAACTAAGTATTTGCTTGTCAATTAACTCAACCGACCATCATGATTTTGCTACATGGGGAATTCATTGTAGAAGACGCAGGGCAGCCAGGGGCAGGTTAAGCTGTGGCTAGAAAAGAGCAGTTTGATGTCCTGAAGGATGCATCTGTTTTGATAGTCTCCAGATCAGATAAGGTAGTGTGTGAGTCAGATTCCAATTGGAGTCCAATGTATATCAAAGTAGTACTAGTCATGTCCTATATAAACGACACACCTGTGTAAGCTTAGAGGCAAGCAATAATCAATAAAGTCTAGTTTCTCTATCTATAATCCCCGCTACAGCATATAATGAATATTCTTATTTGGAGCATCGTCGGGTTCAAACAAGATTTGTGAAAAAAAAAAGTAACCAGAGGCAGTGAATCGCATGATCAGTATACGCGCCTAATTAAGGCCAAAACACCCGAGCGTATACTCATTTAACTCAGGCTCCAGCAGAGTATATCGCTCCAGTGAGCATGTTGGAATTTCGCTCACAAAATCGATCACATCAAATCACGACAGAGACGCGCGCACAAAAATCTTTTATAGCCAAGGGCTCTTGTCGTGTCCTTTGTTTCTCCTCTTTTTATTTTCTGTTTTCTTCACTCACGGTGTTACAATAAAGTCACGCCCTAAGCTGTGCTTATATATGCACGAGCCGACCCAAGGACCTCATAAACCGACTAGTATTCTGGACTCCAAACGCTTACACGGACATGGCTAAACGTCTAGTACTTGGACTCCTAATTTCCTATTAGACTACTGCTCAAAATACCACACGACATGCAAGCCGTATACAACTAGGACACCTAATCACCGGCCACCGTCATTATGATTAGCTTAAACCTATTTTTATTAGGACAAGATTATTGCTAACAATCTCTCCGTAATCTTGACTCCACGTCTTCTATGCTTCTCCGGTCTTGGCTCGTTGACGATTCATCCCTTGTTGACTCATCCATCTCGCACCACGACAAGTCAAATTGCTGGCTAGATTGTTGTTGTCAACATTCTCTCCCCAATCTTGACTTGGCGAATTTGCGGACCACCTCAAATATGCTTTGGACTACCCAGCCTTGCTAGTAACCTGTGGAAAACACCACCCAGTGGACTTCACCATCCACCCTAGCAAGATACATGCCGACTCCTTGTGGATCACACCACCCTGTGCACTACACCATGCACTCCAGCCTCATGTAGAGACATGGCCTCATTGAAGAGACTCACCTTCACTGGTTTACCGCCCCCACATAGTTGAACTTGATCCTCTCGTCGAGACACATAGACGACCTGGATGTGCGTCATCTTCAACGCCTCCTCACAGAGACAAGCACTTGGACATGACGACGACGACCGACTGACCAACCGACCGTGCTAACCCGCACGACTCCTTGACTTTAACTTCCGGATGACGATCTTGACGACTTTTCGGCACCGCATCACCGCACCACCGCTCCTGTCAACAATCTCCATCCGCCGCCTTGCCAACGACAGCCCGCCGTCTCCCTCCTTGTCGCTCCATCGAACGACGGTCGCATAATCCTCCTCGTCGCTGCAACACCCAGCGACAACATCGCCCACCCCGAGGCACTAGTCGGGTCGCGACCCCGGGGCAAGCGCGGCTTCAACTCGACCATTTGAAGTGATCGATCCTGTGGGCGAAATTCCAACAGAGCACAACTTTCGAAATTCAAACAAAGCACACAATCAATGGTACAATGCGAACGGTAATTCACATAGTGCAGGACTGAACACAGCCTTTGCCTAATAATAATAATAATTAAAAAAACCATTGGTAGCATGAAGGCAGTAATTAAAGAGTAAATGGGCACACACAAATTACAGGGCAACAAAGATCAGTAGAGCAGTTTGGATGCATGCTTAATTAGTCTAGGCTACACCAGCCAGTTAAGCAATCTATCTATGTACTAGAGCCTAAGATAAACAAGAACGTGCGTACGTCTATCTCCTAGCTAGTCCTAGCGTTGCACGTTGAGCATATCTCCTTGGCCTCTCTCTATCTGCTCGCCTTGCAGGGCATCACTTGCAGCCACTCGCCACATTCTTCATGGCCTCATGCTCCACACGGTGCCACTCCGTGACAAGTTCGTGCCGCATGCGCTTCTCAGCAGCAGCCTCGTGGGGTTCAAGCGCACCGTCCTCGTGGTCATAGTAATAGTATCCGCAGTAGCCGGCATTGATGCGCTTGTGGACCCCGTAGCGGGTGCCGCGCTTGCGGACCTCAGGTGGCTTGTCAAATAGCTCGCGGACGCCGGGGAGCTTCTTGGCAGCGCCAAAGTAGCGGTAGCCTGGTCCACGGCCCGAGGGGTTGGGGATGGCGACGATGTTGCCGTCGAGGTCGGTCATCAGGGCGGCGTTGGAGCTCCGAGAGTAGTCGCGGCCTCCGAGCTCGAGGATGCGGCGCTCCCAGTGGCTGCGCTCGCGGAGGAGCTTGTTGATCTCGTCGTTGAGGTCTCGGAGGCAGTGCTCCCCGAGGCCCTCGTTCTGGATCTCCGCCAACTTGGCGCCGATCTCGCGCAGGATCTCGCCCC
>NW_024119880.1:0-8196 GCF_003073215.2 Triticum urartu
GCTGATCTCTACTTTCTTGATGCGTTGCTGCAGGCCGCGGGAACTAGTCTCCGCAGCGAGCGGTGATGAGCTCTTTCGTGTCCTCAAGACACTACTTGAGAACATTCACGGATTCCTCCACCAGCCTTTGGCGCTCGTTGCGGAGCATGTCATTCTCGTCCATAAGTTTCTTGATGATGACGTCGGTCCTCTTCAACAAGGCACTGGTCTCCTCCTGCTGGTCTGCACTTCGGACGATCTTCTCCCTCAGCAGGTCGTGCTCAGCCCGGAGCCTCTCATTACCCTCCCTTAGTTGCCGGATGACGCCGGTAGCCTGTTCAAATGAGGCTTTTATGTCGTTCTGCAACCTCGCCCAGCCGGAGATCTGATCCATCTGGCTATGGATGATCGCTTGCATGCGCCTGTAACAGTCGTCGCCTACCCGCGAGAAATTTTCCCAGGCCGCCGCGGCGCGGCGGGACATCTCTGCTGCATTCGTGGCGCGTCGGCACGCAAATTATTGAAATATATCGAGTGCGGTGCTTTGATGTGCCGCGTCAACTCGTACATCAACGAGAAGTTTGATTATCCTCTCCCTCGCAGACTTAACTGCACCTGCCTTTGGCTGTATGACAGGTTGGCCACACACCTGTCGGGCCCACCTATCATACACGCAAAGGCAGGAGCGTCTCTCCCTCGCCCATGAGTGTGGTGGCTGGCAAGACTAGGAGAAGCTTTCGCTACACGCTCTCCCTCCCGCACGCGGTGGACATGCAACAGTTCAATCGGTGTTAGATGGCCAGAAGCGTACGGTAGTACTCCTCCAGTGCAGTAGTACTCCATCATTGTTCAATTTCCCGAAGAGGCGAAGAGCCAAGCGCAGCCCGGACGCTCGTGTGGCAGTTTCATGTGTAGAGTAGTCTAGGATAGCATGTACCTTGCCTGTAAGCTTAAAATCGCTGGGGTCGGCTCCATGCTATGTGGCCGTCTCGAAGTTTAAAAAAAATTAAAATAGTCTTCTGGCCCTACCTGACACCCTGGTGATTGTATTTTGCACGCTCATTTGGTCAAGACAAGAATATATATTTTAATTTGTTTTTTTGAAAAGGGGGGACTCCTCGACCTCTGCATCAGAACGATGCATACGACCACATCTCTCCCTAATAATAAAGCACGGATTAAGTCTCCGGATTCACCGTCACGGTAATTTTGCAAACGAGTCCCTTCTGTTTTCACTCTTCAATCCGCAGTCCACAAATAACGTTTGCTAGCCCAAAAAACGGTTCAACATCCCACCAACAAATAAAAGCGAGGCCCACGGGTCGTCCTATCTCTCCCCTGTCTCTGGTTCGTGGCTGAGGCAGATCGCATCTTGCTTCGCGACGGTGGCGGCATAGAGCCATCCTTCGATTTCGATGAACTACGTGGACTAACGACCCTCCGCGTGCTTGCGAGGGTGACAAGCCCCCACCAGCCCAAGTGCTTGATGCGCCCAAGCGAAACAGCAGGTCTGTACCCGATGCCTCTCGCGATCTAGATTTGGAGGAGGGGTCGCCTCCCGTTCCGTCCCGGGCAGCGGATGTGGAGGGGGGAGAGAGAGAGAGGAGCGAGGGAGAAGCATAGAGGATTCTGCCGGCAGTATTGCTCAGAATGGGGACAAAGGAGGAGGCTATTTTGGTTCTTTGATTGATCCAATCCTTCCTACGCCCATAATTTTCTCGGACACAAATTTCACATCTAGCTGCGGCCATGGGATGTTCGGCAGGGACTCCGACAGGGTCTCTTTTGGCCGTTCCACGGGCCGATGTGCTCACAAATACACATCTACTCTATCGACTGAAGTCCTAGCCCAATTATTCCTTTCATTGCTTGACATTGCAGTCTTGCCGTTGTGCCAAAGTCATCAGAATCTCGCCGTTCTGCCAACCTCGCCGGAATTTCTCCATACTGCTGACTTCGCCAAAATTACGTCCGCCCGTGCTCTAGGTACGTCGTTCAAACTGGTTGAGCAATACTGATTCGAAGTTGTTTTGGTCAAACGGCTAAACTGAACCATGCTACTACAGAGTAGCCAAAAGGAGATTCAGTTTTTTTCCTGTGAACTGAAGCTGCTAAACCGAACCATGCTACTACACAATAGCCAACAATGTTGAATACTGATTTGGATTTGAAGTTTGGCTGATAAATATGAGTATCATCATATAATTTTTTGTCTGATGTTTCTAGAATATGTAATTGGTAATGTTATTTTCGGTTTGACAGACGTGGATGATAAGTTCCAGTACCACTTTGTGTGATGCAGTATTCTTTGCTTTTTGAATTTATTAATAGTCGTTGCCGAACTCGAGCAGTCGAGCTTGCTTCTCAATGGTGCCCTATCGAAACCTAAAAAGTTCCTATTTATGGTTAATATAAATCGTGTTGTCGCCACTTTGTAAATAAATCACAAACTTCTTAATTCTTTGTGTATGGGTTGCTGTCAAAACACTAAACTTAATTTAGTCAGGCCATCATTATAGTAGTTTGTCTAATGTACGAAACTCATAACTTTGCTTGATGCATTCTTCAGGTTGAGGGTCTCAGGATGGATGACGTAACAGCTGTTAAAGAGGAGAATAAAGGATGGAAGATGGCATCAGAGGAGGATGCTGAAGCTGGTAGATCAATTGAGCAAGAGTTCCTCACTCATGTGCGTTTATAATCAGTTTTTCCAAATTAGTAGATAATTTCTGTGAAGATGAATACATGTTGTTTGATTCACTATTTGATTGAAGTCCGCTCGGTATCCCCTGGTCCAAATAATCTGTCTACGTCCTTCCTCAGGCTACACCTTCAGGATTTGCGTCGCACCAGTTCGAGGGCTTCGAAGCCATGCTGCTGCTGTTGTCCTCTTTGCCGTTGCGCACATATATGATTCTGGCTCACGGAGTAGGACTCTCTGACTCTGGCTCCTCTGTCGATATAGGTATGACCCCGATGCTATTGCAGCTAATCTCTGTTTACGTCCTGATGCAATTCATTGACGAACACAAGTAGGAATGTAGACCGGCTTCCAATCTCCATTGATTTTCATTCCTGCACTACTATTCTATGCAAGTCATTATTAGATATTAATGTAGCATCGAATTTTTGAAAGAAAAAAAACTGCTAACTCATCAATCCTTGCTAGATGAGTCATTGATGCTATCAATTTTTTGATGTAAATAAGCAGACCCCATATTAAATAGTCTATTGCAAGAATTATATTATTCAATGAGGGATCCAGGCTTACTACGTCGTACGGTATCCATATCGTACTTTTGATGAGCTACACTTTTCAGGAATGTAATGTTCAGGAGTCTGATGGTCACGTGTTAATTTGTTATTTAGTGTCTGTTTAGTGCAGCTGCTCTCCTGACTTGCTTCCTAGCTCCCTCCCCACTTACCTGTAAGCTGAGCGTGTTGCTTTGCTCGATAATTTGATCTGGAAAAGATGACATACTAAGACGCACACGGAAACTTTCAGATTAGTTCGTATACATACATGATTGAATCTTCTCCGTGCAAAAATTGACGATACACAGTTTGTATGAAAATCAGTGAGGGGATGAATTGCAGTCTTCCCTTACCACCCAGTAGTTCCCAATTTATTTTTGAATTTTTATTTTTATTTGGAAAGTATAGCACCTAATTTACAATGAAGTGAATCCATCAAGCAAATTAATTGACCATTAATACAGAGCTCCTTCGTGTCCATGTCATCAACGTGTTGCTCCCCGATCGTGTTGTTCTTGAGATCCGCCTTGAAGACGGGGGATCGGGCCTCCAGCACACATCATTCTTTAGTGTCCTCGCGATATGCTTCTATAGGAAGAGAGATCCCCCATACTTATGTTTTTAATCCGCATGTATAGTTCTACAGAAGAAAAAAAATGAATATCCACTATTCATATGTGATAAGAAGTGCATGAACTTGGCTAATGTTTAGGGGCATAAACATGATCGTGTCAAAACTGCATATAAGCACCATGTTATTATGTTGTTACAGATAAAACATTCAGGTTAATGATTTCTCTTGGCTGAGGGATTTGACTGTTCCTCATTAGTACGTGTTAGAGCTATGGATGCTGAACTCTCTAGATTCCTTTTTGGTATGTCCGCAGGGAGGTCACACCTAGCCTGTTCTGCAAGGTCAAAAGGAAGAATATCTCTGGTTGCACAGCCCTACAGGGGAACAAATGGATTTTTGTGCTCCGTCGGGTCAACACCACTGAGTTGGTTCACGAATTCACCAAATTGTGGTTGTTGATCAGAGAGGTGCAAATACCAAACACAGGCCAAGGTGTCGTCTCTTCACGTTGGACAGCGGATGGAATCTATATAGCGCGCTCAACCTACAGGGCAATGTTCTGGGGCTCATACTTGGGCACTTGCTCTCAAACTTTCTGGAAGGCTGAAAACAAAGTAAAAAAATTATGTTGGCCCTTGTCGCTTGGGAGGATTCTGCCCGCGGACAAGCTGATCCGGAGAGGATGGCAAGGAAGCGAGATTTGTTTGATGTACGGTTCGCAGAAGGAGTCGGCGGAGCATCTTCTTCTGAACAGCTGTTTCGCTCGCCAAGTTTGGAGGAGGATCGCGGCTTGGTCTGGTTTCAAGACATTATCACCTGAAGATGGCCTCCGGGAGGACATGGTTTACTCCTGGTAGCTGGAGCTAATGGTGTGTATGCTTCCAAATGTTGATATAAGGAAGATGTTATTCTGATCAATTCTTTCTGATGCGAGTTTTAAACAGATGACATGCTAAAAACAATCAAATTAATGTGTCTTTAGGATAGTTGACCTACCGAGTTTTAGTGATTATAAGCAGTGCTCAAAAAAAAATATGTACTTGTTTTCAAGACATTATCACCTGAAGATGGCCTCCGGGAGGACATGGTTTACTCCTGGTAGCTGGAGCTAATGGTGTGTATGCTTCCAAATGTTGATATAAGGAAGATGTTATTCTGATCAATTCTTTCTGATGCGAGTTTTAAACAGATGACATGCTAAAAACAATCAAATTAATGTGTCTTTAGGATAGTTGACCTACCGAGCTTTAGTGATTATAAGCAGTGCTCAAAAAAAAATATGTACTTGTGGGGATCGAACGCAGGATGTCTTATTACAAACATAGCACTCCAACCAGTTGACCTACCGAGCTTTAGTGATTATAAAGCAGTAAAAAGTACTAAGAACCAATCACCAGCGCAGATACAAGTATTTTTTAAATTTCGATATCAACTATTTTTGAAAAAATACCAGAATTTTTTGCGAAGTGCAAACACTTTACAAATTTGTAAACATATTTTAAAAATGAAACATTTTTTTAAAACATGAACATTTTCTTAAAATCTTGAACACTTTTTTCACACATGAACATTTTTTTAATTCCAAAACAAAATGTGGAAATGCAAACATTTTTTGAAACTTGCGACCAAAATTGTTAACAAAAAAAATTGAAACTCCGGAAAAGAAATTGAAACATGAACAGTTTTTAAAAAATTGAGCAATTTGTGGATAGGGGAACTTTTTTTAAAATTCCAATAATAATTCTGAAAACTTGTGAAAATTTTGAACAACAACATTCCAAACAATTTTTGAAAAAGCCAAACAAAATTTGAAAACACGTTTTTTAACACATTCTCAAACAATTTTGGAAACGAGAACATTATTTGAAACTCCTGAAAATGAAAACATGAACATTTTGAAGATTTGTGAACAATCTCTGAAAACAGGAACATTTTCTGAAACTCTGAACATTTTTTAAAAGTTGTGAAAAAATAGAACAAAACTATTCCGAACAACTTTGAAAAACACGGACATTTTTTGAAAATCCAGAATATTTTTAATTTATGTACAAATACGAAAACACAACCTTTTTTAATTTAAAAAGTGCGAAGATTTTTTTAGATAGAGAGGGTTCGCTTGAATATTTATCCCACCTCACTTTGATCCTAAAAAATCCACCAGTTTATATACGCTGGATAGTTGTCGAGTAATCATCAAGCCCAAGGAAGGGTATGGTGCGGGAGTGAAAGAATTAAGGTTGGCTCTAATTAAATGAAATTGTTGGAATAGAGCATGACGACAGAATTAAATGTTGGCTCTAAACGGAAATATGGGAAGTATGGCTAGATTGTAGGCTCGGGATGTGCTTGCATGTCCCATGGAGTGTATGGTATGGCTAAATCTAACTAACAAAAGATATAAGATACCTGGTTGGAGTGGTATATATAGCTGGTGAGTGATGACTGAATCTTAATGTGCACTAACAAAACAACCCCCGAGATGTGTGCAACACGAGAGATGCTGCTGCCTTTTTCCATGGGATCAATCAGGTCTTGCTCGTGAACTACTCAAAAACGAAAAAAGAAGCAAACAACCTACCGTCAACTTGATTTTTGGGCGGCATGTTAACCTTTTAAATGTGCAAGGAAATGTTTTTATTTATCGGTATTTTTGCAGCTATTAAATTTTACTTTTTTGAAAAAAAAATTCCTGGTTAATCTACATGTAACTTTTGATCAATCATTGTTACTGCAAACGGCACACACATCAGTTTTAGGCACACTGATGTTGCTCAAAGCAGAACACAATGTTGGAAGGCCAATTGCTTGCTACATCCGAAAGCACACCAATGTAACACCAGTCGTTGCTATTATTTTTCTATTCAGAAGTTGGACCACTGTGCTGCAAAACCAGTTACATAAATGATGTTAAGACAACAAGTCATACGGACAACGTAGCAAAGCCGACCACATGGACACAACAAAGATGACCGCCATTGCTACAAGTCGGACATGTGTCGTAACAAGATCAATCAGTGTGCTACAAGTTGGATGTGTGGAGGTGTAAAGCTAACTAAGTGTAGATGGTAGGGTTATAAGGAGAATTAATTGATCCATAGTACCCGTGTTAAGGATTGTTGCATGATTAATGCCTGACTGTATGCATATTTTTAGAGCTTGATGTGCATTTCCCTGCCGTGTGATACCTTCTGGATGTTATCATGCCACATTGATGAACACGCTAATTTTCACTCTCGTTGCAACACACGGGCATATGTGCTAGTATATTTTAATTTGTGGTGGGTAAATGTTAGAGGTTGCAGCAAATATATTGTACACTGCGGGTCTTTCAGCCAAGTTTAGAGGCAAACACGTGGGTCCAGTGCTATGATGTGTCGCGTCAACTCGTAGAACGAGGAGAAGCTTGATTTTACTACACGCCTTCTCCCTCACCCATGTGCGCGGTTGCTCGCAAACGAGGACATGTTTTTGCTTAGTAGTACTTCTACAACAAGCTATCCATCCTGCTCGCGGTGGACGGACATGCAGCAGTGGATTCAACACTGTAGAAGCAGTAGTAGTAACATCATTGTTCATCTTCTCGAAGAGGCGAAGAACCAAGTGCAAACCGAACGTTGCAGTTGCGAACGTTGAAGCACGCATATAGCCAGGCTCTTGCATGAGACAAGATTGCTATGTGAGCCCACTATTGTACAATTACGTACAACTACTTGCTAGTATAGCCCCACCACTCCAATCCATCTACTTCCAAGTCTCTACGCAACACTGCTCACTCCAATCCAAGACCAAGTGACCAGAAGCCACAAGTACTTATGGAGGCGATGGACGCGAGCGGCAGTGGGCTCTGCATGTGCATCTTTTTCTACTCCCACCAGCTCTTCCAAAGCCACCTAAATTTTTAGTATTATTAGAGGTAAAGCTACTTCATGCATTCGAATCTAGGGCTTTGTTCAAACAACAAAGAAAGGGGGGAAAGTTGTAGCATGAATCTAGGACTTGATTCAAAGAGGAAATAATATGGTGAAAGTAGTAGAGACCGGATACCCAACCGGTCTCTTGGTTGAAAAGGGAGATAATGGGAAAACGCAGTACAAACTGGATAAGGAACATATCTATTATTGGTTGAAAAAGGATAGAAAGTGGCGGCTGGTGGACAAGTCAACAGAGTATGTCCAGGATTAGATTTGCTGCCATCACATAGTAAAAGGTCTCCAGGATTAGATTTGCTGCCCTCACATAGTAAAAGGTCTCAGGATTAGATTTGCTGCCCTCACATAGTAAAAGGTCTCAGGATTAGATTTGCTGCCCTCACATAGTAAAAGGTCTCAGGATTAGATTTGCTGCCCTCACATAGTAAAAGGTCTCAGGATTAGATTTGCTGCCCTCAC
>NW_024119881.1:0-13526 GCF_003073215.2 Triticum urartu
GATTCCCCCCTCCGGCAGGGTGCCGGAACGGGGTCTAGATTGGTTTTCGGTGGCTATAGAGCCTTCTGGCGGTAGAACTTCTAATCTAGGTTAACCCCGAGGGTTTATGGAATTTTCAGGAATTTATAGGGTAAAGAGGGGGTTAGGGAGGCCACCGAGGTGGGCACAACCCACCTGGGCGCACCTGGGTGAAGGAAATATGCCCTAGAGGCAATAATAAAGTTATTATTTATTTCCTTATATCATGATAAATGTTTATTATTCATGCTAGAATTGTATTAACCGGAAACTTAGTACATGTGTGAATACATAGACAAATAGAGTGTCACTAGTATGCCTCTACTTGACTAGGTTGTTGAATAAAGGATGGTTAAGTTTCCTAGCCATAGACATGAGTTGTCATTTTATTAACGGGATCACATCATTAGAGAATGATGTGATTGACTTTACCCATTCCGTTAGCTTAGCACGATGATCGTTTAGTTTGTTGCTACTGCTTTCTTCATGACTTATACATGTTCCTCTAACTATGAGTATGCAATTGCCGAATACCGGAGGAACACTTTGTGTGCTACCAAACGTCACAACGTAACTGGGTGATTATAAAGGTGCTCTACAAGTGTCTCCGATGGTACTTGTTGATTTGGCATAGATCGAGATTAGGATTTGTCACTCCGATTGTCGGAGAGGTATCTCTGGGCCCTCTCAATAATGCACATCACTATAAGCCTTGCAAGCAATGTGACTAATGAGTTAGTTGCGGGGTGATGCATTATGGAACGAGTAAAGAGACTTGCCGATAACGAGATTAAACTAGGTATTGAGATACCGACGATCAAATCTCGGGCAAGTAACATACCAGTGACAAAGGGAGCAACATATGTTGTTATGTGGTTTGACCGATAAAGATCTTCGTAGAATATGTGGGAGCCAATATGAGCATCTAGGTTCCGCTATTTGTTATTGACTGGAGATGAGTCTCGGTCATGTCTACATAGTTCTCGAACTCGTAGGGTCCGCACGCTTAACGTTCGGTGACGATCAGTATTATGGGTTTAGGTGTTTTGATGTACCGAAGGTTGTTTGGAGTCCTGGATGAGATCAGGGACATGACGAGGAGTCTCGAAATGTTCGAGACGTAAAGGTCGATATATTAGAAGGCTATATTCGGACATCGGAAAGGTTCTGAGTGGTTCGGATATTTATCGGAGTACCGGAGAGTTACGGGAATTCGCCGGGGAGTATATGGGCCTTATTGGGCTTTAGGGGAGAGAGAAAGGGGCTGCCTAGGGCAGCCCCCCCAAGGCCTAGTCCGAATTGGACTAGGGGGAGGGGCGGCGCCCCCTCCTTCCTTCTCTTCTCTCTTCCCCATCCTTCTCTCCTACTCCTACTACTTGGAAGGGGGGAATCCTACTCCCGGTGGGAGTAGGACTCCCCAGGGCGCGCCATAGTAGAGGGCCGGCCCTCCCCCTCCTCCACTCCATTATATACAGGGGAGGGTGCACCCCATGGACACACAAGTTGATCATTGATCTCTTAGCCGTGTGCGGTGCCCCCCTCCACCATAATCCACCTCGGTCATATCGTAGCGGTGCTTAGGCGAAGCTCTGTTCCAGTAGCATCATCATCACCATCATCACGCCGTCGTGCTGACGAAGCTCTCCCTCGACACTCTGCTGGATCGTGAGTTTGTGGGACGTCACCGAGCCGAACGTGTACAGATCACGGAGGTGCCGTACTTTCGGTACTAGGATCGGTCAATTGTGAAGACGTACGACTACATCAACCGCGTTGTCACAACGCTTCCACTTACGGTCTATGAGGGTACGTGGAAAACACTCTCCCCTCGCGTTGCTATGCATAACCATGATCTTGCGTGTGCGTAGGAAATTTTTGAAATTACTGCGTTCCCCAACAGTGGCATCCGAGCCAAGTCTATGCATAGATGTTATATGCACGAGTAGAACACAAAAGAGTTGCGGGCGTGGGTATATACATATTGCTTTCCGTCACTAGTTGATTCTTGATTCAGCGGCATTGTTGGATGAAGCGTCTCAGACCGACATTACGCGTACGCTTACGCGAGACTGGTTCTACGGACGTGCTTCGCACACAGGTGGCTGGTGGGTGTCAGTTTCTCCAACTTTAGTTGAATCGGATTCAATGAACAGGGTTCTTTCTGAAGATCAATAAGCAATCACTATACCGCGTTGTGGTTTTTGATACGTAGGTAAGAACGGTTCTTGCTCAAGCCCGTAGCAGCCACGTAAAACTTGCAACAACAAAGTAGAGGACGTCTAACTTGTTTTTGCAGGGCATGTTGTGATGTGATATGGTCAAGACGTGATAAGATATAAATTGTTGTATGAAACGATCATGTTTTGTTAAATTTATCGGCAACTGGCAGAAGCCTTGTGGTTGTCTCTTTATTTCATAAGATGCAAGTGCCATGTAATTGCTTTACTTTATCGCTATGCGATAGCAATAGTTGCAAAATCAATTGTTGACGAGATGACCATGTGAAGACCCATTGATAGAGATCATGGTGTCATGCCGGTGACGATAGAGATCATGACGGTACTTTGGAGATGGAAGATGAACTCAAACTACAAGTGGTGCTCCCAATCTTTGATGAGCTACATCAACCTTGAGCATCCCACACAAGTTCAACTACATGATCAAGTTCAGCACCACCACCCAAGGTATGTTATTCCATCTTAGAGAAGCTTTACCCCAAGTCATGGGTCAAAGCAACTCAACAAGATGCGAATACATCAAATGCTTAAACGAAAAATGGTAACCCCATTTTGAGCTTAAACGATGGGTATGACATATGATCAAGTGTGTTCTCACTTGACTCCTCAGTCAATATACTCTAACATAGATGACTTTGTCGCCGACCAATTCTAGATGAAGTTCTCTAGTGTTTATATGTATTCTTGCATATTTGTTTCCCTTCATCTAGATTTCTTTTATTTTTCTTTGTTTTGTTCTACATTCCCAGCATCCAATTCATTGCAAATCTTTGTGAGATCTTATTTTCCTAGTGAGCTGAGATGACAATTGTTATTTCTCTATGTTGAACTCAGACACGCCGGTTTGTCTTTTTCGGTCAAACCGAACCAATTTGGTGCCACTGAAGGAAAAAACTCGGTGTAACCGATTTCAATGCTGAGAAGACAATTTGCCTCTTGCATCCTGCATAATTGATCCAGCTCCACTCGATGATTCTTGTTCTCTACCAGCATCACACTCTATATGCTGCTTTGCTCTGTGGCTCAAGGACCAAACCTATTTTGACTCAAAATCTAGAAGATCCCTTCTTGGAAATTGATGTCAAAGGGGGAGAGAGAGATCACATCAAAGCTTATTCCCTTCAATAGGGGAGAGTACTTTAAATGGGGGAATACTTAATCATATCAATCAGAGAGAGACCCCGGATGCTTGGTGTTCAAGAGGAGAGAAGTCACATGTCTTTAAAGGGGAAAGACATGTCGATTTATTATTTGTTTTTCTCTGATTTTCTGTTCCCTATTTTCTCCCATTATCAAATATAAGATTCAGGGGGAGAAAGACATCTAAGGGAAGGAAATCTTTGAATTCATTACATATCTTTTCCTTGGACACATGTCTATATCTAATGGGAGTACCTAGTACTCACTCTCCACATGTCATCCAAATCTTAGTACTCTTGTGGCTCTTTGATTTGCTCTGTCTAGTAGTTGTACCTGTGTTATCTAACCTTGTTTACTCAGGTTCATCTCTTCCTAAGCCAGCTCAAGACCACAAGGTAAGTATATGCATCACACTCATGTGCATGAAGAATTCTTGCTACTGTACATATTGCGAGAAGGAATCATGAACATGAAGTTACAATTCCTATATCCACTTCATTTGCTCTGATGCATATAGCCAATATAAATGTAACACATTGCTTGCTCTGTCATGTTTATGCATTCACATGCTCTTGCTTTCCATATTGACATGATTGCATACATGTAGGAGGAGTCTATGCATATTACATGTCTTTCCAAGACTTTACTTGTTATTCTCTATATCTCTATCTAAAGCTTTGACGTATGTTGTCATCAATTAGCAAAAGGGGGAGATTGAAAGCACAAGTGCTCCCTGGGTGGTTTTGGTAATTAATGTCAAACATATCTCTTATTGGACTAATGTTTTTATCTAGTATATTTTAGATAAGTTCAACAGTTGGAGTGGCGTGTACAAAAGGATGTGGAACCCCTTCAAGATGCTAAGGACAAAGAACTGGCTCAAACTCAAAAGCTCGAGGCTCTACATTTTCAGTTTAGTGATCCAAGATCACATTGAGTCCTTAGAAAAGCCAATACTATTAAAAAAGGATGAGGTGTTGTTTAATGGCTTGCTTGCTCAAAATGCTTAGTGATATGCTCCAAAGCCCTCAACCACTTTCTCATATCCACATATGTCCCAAACCAAAAGTCAAACTCGGCCCCATCGATTTGATCCATCCGGCGCCATCGAGTTCACTTGACATAGCCACTGCCAGAAACCCTAATCAGTTCGGTCTCGCCAATGGGATCTCGGTCTCACCGAGATGGGATTGCAAACTCTCTGATGCCTATTGCAATATTTCAGTCCCACCGAGATGAGCAACCGGTCCCACCGAGTTTGCCTGACCAACTCTCTGTTTTGCTTATTACCAAAATCGGTCTCACCGAGTTTGTGTAATCGGTCAAACCGAGATGAGGTTTTACCCTAACCCTAGCACATCAGTCCCACCGAGTTGATCATATCGGTCCCACCAAAATGCCTAACGGTCACACTTTGAACTAAATCGGTCTGGCCGAGTTTCATTATTCGGTCCCACCGAGTTTTGTGATTTGTGTGTAACGGTTAGATTTTATGTGGAGGCTATATATACCCCTCCAACCACTCTTCATTCATGGAGAGAGCCATCAGAACATGCCTACACTTCCAACATTCATTTTCTGAGAAAGAACCACCTAATCATGTGTTGAAACCAAGATATTCCATTTCAACCATATGAATCTTGATCTCTAGCCTTCTCCAAGTTGCTTTCCACTCAAATCTTCTTTCCACAAAATCCAAATCAGTGAGAGAGGGGTGAGTGTTGGGGAGATTATCATTTGAAGCACAAGAGAAAGGAGTTCATCATCAACACACCACGTATTACCTTTTGAAGAGTGGTGTCCCCTAGATTGGTTTGGTGTCACTTGGAAGGCTCCGTCGGGATTGTGGAGTTGAACCAAGGAGTTTATACGGGCAAGGAGATCGCCTACTTTGTGAAGATCTACCCTAGTGAGGCAAGTTCTTCGTGGACGATGGCCATGGTGGGATAGACAAAGTTGCTTGTTCGTGGACCCTTCATGGGTGGAGCCCTCCGTGGACTCGCGCAACTGTTATCCTCCATGGACAATCGCCTCCCCTGCTGCCACCGTAACCACACCACCCCCGCAGGAGAAACCCTAACCCTAGCACAGGAAGTTGATCACCAGGCGGTCGCCTCCCTATCGCCTTAGTTTTCTGCTACGTGGTGGACCCTCAATAGACTCAATTTCTTTATCCGATGTAATATGTACAATTCGAAAGGGGCCTCAACACTTCTTTGGAACCCCTTCTTTTTTAATGAATTATGATCATTGAAATGAGGTGTATATCTCGTCACAAAAAGGAAAAAAAGAAATGAGGAGTACATCATGCACCATGAGCGTCAGTTAATTACCATCTCTTCCAAGCAGCCTCACTGAACCAACCAGTAAACCTGTCGCTCGCTTTTGTTGGTTCGTTGGCTGCCGACACAGGCAGCTAGATATACCAACGTCGTGGTCGTACACAAGTGCTGCAGACCAGTACGCACGCACTATGTGCGTCAAGTCAGATCAGTCACGAGCAAGTTTGCATGCATGCATGCAAGCCCGGTGCACAGCCGGCCGCGTACTCTACACACGCGTCGTGACTACTAGCTGTGCCCATACCGGCCGTGGCCACTAGCGCAATCTTGTACTCTACACACCAGTACACGTGCGCGTGCGCACCACACGTACACACCAGTTGCCGGCTGGCGTGCGTACGGCGTACCTCTCGGCTCGTCCGTTCGTACGCACGACGCAGTACGATTTCACAATCACGACGGGGTATCCAGCACGTACGTACTGCCACACTAGCACCAAGGGACTTTCGGCAGGAATCTTTGCGTGCGGAACTACTCTGCATATACGACATTCACTGGTACGTACGGTGGGTAATCAAATGGTTGTGCGGTGCAGCACTCTGCATGCATGGATGCATGCGACATTCACCACGTGACGTGCCAGGTGCCACCGGCCAAGGCCGGCCCTGCATGCATGCATGCTACGCGGCAGGTCTGTGCGAGATGGATGCAGCCGTGCACGGGATGTCGTCGCCAATGCGGTGGAAAAGGTTCAAATCTGCAAGCAGCCGGGCCGGGCGTGCTGCCGCTGCCTGCCGTGTAGGCCAGAAGAAAATAGGAACTGTGGCCTGAGGGCTCACCAGAGCGCGAGAACGGCCGAGCCTCGACGCTGGTGGTAATTAAACTGACTGACCTGGGTGTATGCATGGCCCTGGAGATCGTGCGTGGCAAGTGATTGACCAAGCCCTTTGATTGAATCCTGCATTGCTCGCAGATGTCCGCTGCTCTCGCCCAGAGAATGCTTGTCTCGTCTCTCCAAGACGCAGAGCATGGCCGTATCCATTTGGAGCGGGGGGCGTACACCGGCCCATCTTCTTGCCTCGCCATGCCAACACAAATCCGCGCCATTTCTTTTGAGTTTCACCGCCGTACATCAAGTCTGGTCTACTTCTGCGATTTGAAAACAGTGGCGACCAGCCGTGTCCTACTTCTGCTCTCTCTCTCTCTCTCTGCGCGATCCCGACCAAGTGTGAAGTGTCCAGAAGCTACATGTAACACTGCACTCGCCACTGTTTTCTGATTTGGGCTGGGCTGAACCTGCACCACACGGCTCTCTAGCCTGACGTGCCATTGCAGATTAGCCCTGGTTTATAAGTCCTACGACTTTTTTAGTCTCAACTTATAAGTTTCAAGTCCCTAAAAAGTTGAGTTAAATACACCACATGTGCACTAATTTGTCCGATGCGATCAGTTTGGTGCCTAAACTTGAAAAATACACAAAAATGATGACGTAACTTGTTTAGGCGTTCAAATACGGTGCCTCTGGGCGTATGCCGTCGTATCAAGTGCCCGGGTGGCATGCCAGCGTGTCGTTGGTCCACATATCAGTTGTTGCGGGCGCGTTGTGAGTTGTGTGTAGTTTTTTTTTATTTTTACATAAACAAAAATGCCTATGAACTTTAGTTAATTCTTGGAAAAAATCGTTACGGACACTGGACACTGCATGCACACTGTTTTTTCTACGGGACGCGCTTGTACGGTGCCTCTGGGCCGTCGTATCAAGTGCCCGGGTGGCATGCCAGCGTGTCGCTGGTCCACATATCTGTTGTTGCGGGTGCGTTGTGAGTTGAGTTGTGTGTAGTTTTTTATTTTTACAGAAACAGAAATGCCTATGAATTTTAGTTAATTCTTGGAAAAAAATCGTTACGGACACTGCACACTGCATGCACACTGTTTTTTCTACGGGACGCGCCTGTACGGTGCCTCTGGGCGTATGCCGTCGTATCAAGTACCCGGGTGGCATGTCAGCGTGTCACTGGTCCACATATCAGTTGTTGCGGGCGCGTTGTGAGTTGTGTGTAGTTTTTTATTTTTATAGAAACAGAAATGCCTATGAACTTTAGTTAATTCTTGGAAAAAATAGTTACGAACACTGGACACTGCATGCACACTGTTTTTCTACGGGACGCGCTTGTATGGTGCCTCTGGGCGTATGCCGTCGTATCAAGTGCCCGGGTGGCATGCCAGCGTGTCGCTGGTCCACATATCAGTTGTTGCGGGCGTGTTGTGAGTTGTGTGTAGTTTTTTATTTTTACAGGAACAGAAATGCCTATGAACTTTAGTTAATTCTTGGAAAAAATCGTTACGGACACTGGACACTGCATGCACACTGTTTTTTCTACGGGACGCGCCTGTACGGTGCCTCTGGACGTATGCCGTCGTATCAAGTGCCTGGGTGGCATGCCAGCGTGTCGCTGGTCCACATATCAGTTGTTGCGGGCGCGTTGTGAGTTGTGTGTAGTTTTTTATTTTTACAAAAACAGAAATGCCTATGAACTTTAATTAATTCTTGGAAAAAATCGTTACGGACACTGGACCCTGCATGCACACTGTTTTTTCTACGGGACGTACGGTGCCTCTAGGCGTATGCGTCGTATCAAGTGCCCGGGTGGAACTTTAGTTAATTCTTGGAAAAAATCGAAACATAAACACAAGTTAGCATGAAGGGAATTCGACCCACGGACCTGCTGGTTGCCTATCAAACAGGCGCACCAAGAGGCCACACTTTGGTTTACGTTTAAATGTTAGCTAGCAACTTATATGCATGATTCCATGTATCGCTTTGCCCATGTTTTCTACAGTTTTTTTGAAGTACTGCTTCGGGGTTTTTTGAGCAAATTTTCTGTTTAATTTTCATGATACATAAATTTTCCCATATGAAAAAATAAAATAATTATCAATATGCAATTATTGTTTATTTTACATCTTTATTCTATTTTCATTATTGTGTACAATAATTATCAACATGTATTAAATATTATTGTGTGACAATAATAATTTCTAGAACTGTACTAACATATTAAGCGGGTTTGTAGAAATTTAAGAATAATATTACACAATATTATTTTAATATGCATTCAACAATTTCAAGAAACATGGTGAGCATTTTCTAAAATAATATGAAAATGAAAAATGAATGTGAACGTGAACGTTTTTTTCAGAAAATGCTCACTGTGTTTTTAATATAAGTTCAACTTTTTAATTCCACATCAATTTTAGAAAAAAAATCATTTTTATCTCTTCAAAGTACACAGTGATGGAAATAGAATAGAGATATAAAATAAAAAAAGTTCATATTAATAATTGTTTTATTTTTTCATATGGAAAAAATTATGTATCATGAAAACTAAATAGAAACTTCACTTGAAGAAAAATAAGATAGTAACTTGAAAATAAATAGAAATAAAATTACTTCAGTAGAAGCATGTGCAGAGCGGTACGTGCAATCATCTATATAAATTGTTGGCTGATAATTAAGAGTAAACCAGACCGTGGCCGCCTGGTCCGCTCGATTGTCAGGCGACGAGGATGTTCCATGTTCGAATTCCCCACACGCTCGCTTTCTGATATTTTTTATGAGTATTAATTAAAATCAAGGGGTATTTTTACGAGAATTAATTAAAATCTGAGGGCATTCTTGTAAAAAACAGAACGCGTCGCGCCTGCAACCACTGACATGTGGCCTGGCAACACGCTGGCATGCCACGCGGTCACTCGATACGGCAGCATACGTCCAGAGGCACCGTATTTGAACACCCAGACAAGTCACGACACCATTTTTATGTATTTTTTAAGTTTAGACACTAAACTGACCAAGCCGGACAAGTTAGGGCACATGTAGTGTATTTAACTCTAAAAAATTTCTATCTGTTTGGTTCCTGAGACTTATAGGTCTCTAGAAGACCATATTACAACTGTAAGTCCCTTCTTGAGAGTCTTATTTCATAAGTCTCAAATGCTCACTTTAAGTCCCTATAAGTCCCTCCTGTTTGATTTAGATGGGACTTATAGGGACTTTTTTAAGTCCTTAAACCAATAAGTCTCTGAAAACAAACACCCTCTTAAACCAATAAATTCCTGGAAACAAACACCCTCTAAACGCATACATACCTACTCCGGCCTGAATGCGCACGACCGCGGACCAAAACTCTGTTTAATTAGATCGATCGGCAGCACGTACGGAGAGCAACACGAAAGAAGAAACCCCAACCACACCGAGCTGCCTGCTGCCTGCTGCTACAACTACAAGGACCTGAGTAGCTATGGATAGATCCCCACGTACGCACGCACGGGAGAAAAGCTGGTGAATAATTAAGCTATAAGCTTTCGACAACATGTAATGGGATGATGCGGGCCTAAAAGCGCATGAACCGGACGTGCCATCTACCCGCAGCGACACAACGTACGTGGACCAAAAACCATCCACATGACCTGCAGATAGATCCGCACCAGACAACGTTCGATTCGCTCGAAACAATTGGATTTCCTTGTGTAGCTAGCCTGCCTCGGCAACGCGTTGAGCACACGTCTCGTTACACATATATTCTCTCGCGATCGAGTAGAGACAGGCAGGTGATGTGCGGAACATCGTCATCAGCAACAAAAGGAAAAAAAAATCTAGCTAACTCAGCACACGTTCCTTTTCCTGCGTGTCACATTTCTACTGCCACTTGACGTTCGACTACGACTACGTGTCTCTGTCATTGCCATGTCAGCAACATCCAGCTCATTACTCACCCCCAACGTAAGACCACACACACCAGCAGATGGTAGAAAATCACCGACCTGTTTTGTCCCATTAATTGACAAAAGGCAGGCATGTAAAAAAAAAGTATACGAGAAACAAACTTTCCAACCATCGAAAAGCGGATGAAATGGCTTGTTCCGAATAAAGCAGTGCATTATAAGCCGGCGGCCGCTCTCAATCCATCCAAAAGGGGTTAAATGGACCTAAAGTGGTGGATTATAAACCAGCAGCCAGCAGCAGCTTGTCGAGTTTTCTAAGGCCCAGTGGATGGAGCAGATGAACCACTAGGAAGCAGAAATCGGAAAAAACATGGCGTCGTCGTTCCCCCTTGTTGCCTTGCCAACCCGAAAGAGAAAGGAAAGGGTAGAAAGGAAGCCGTAGATTCGATTTTCGTGCCCTGTCCGTGCGTCTGTCTCCTCCATGCATCAACCTGGCTAGGTTAGCCAGCTTAGCTCAGCTACTCTCGGACATAAACATCAGATCACGGCGCCCTAACCTGTCACTTCCGGTCCATTAGTGCAAGCTACATCTCACCCATGATGTAAAAGGCCTCGTCTTCTCACCATGATGTCTAGATGCCATCCAATTTTAACGATCTACCATTGCCTGACCAGTTCGTAGCAATGTGATGTTGATTCAGTATATGTTTATTTTTTCAGGAAACTAAGTTCGTTCTCGAGTATGTTTCCTTTAGTACGACTCCCTTTGTTCATTAATGTAAGGCGTTTTGGCAGTTCAATACACCAGTAAACAGAGGTACTCCCTCTGTAAATTAATATAAGAGCGTTTAGATTACTAGTTTAGTGATCTAAACACTCGTATATTAGTTTACAGAGGGAGTACTACTTAAGTGGTTATGTTTCTGGAAATGCAATGCTTTCCCTCACCTACTGGGCTTGCATCTGATGATGTAGTACTCCATTTGATACCCCGGCCAACAGCAAGATGCCTCAAACGCCACTGCTTAATACGGTATCCAAGGTGACATTTCCCTCTTATTTACTGCTCTTTCTTAATGTGCGTATTGAGGTAGTAGTTCCACCAGACCCATTAAAACTTTTCGCCGTGTAACCGTAATAATAGATAAAAGTTCGGTTCGTTTCCAGTGTGGATCGATTATCGCCAAGTTAACAATGTATGACCAGTGCATCATCATCATGATTCAAAATGTGCGGCCCTTTTATATTCTAGGCAAAAGAAGATATTACTAGTAGTGGTGACTCTGGAAATGGATGCTTTCTTTCCCGTCGCCTGCTGCTGGGCCAACGGCAAGGTGCCTGAAAGGCTTAAACGCAGTAGTATATAATGTGGCATTTCCCTCCAGCTTAATTATTAGTGCTCTTTTGGGAGGTGCTAATTGGGAGGGATAGTCCCACCAGATCCACCAGAAAACTTTTGGGTGAGTAACAGTTTTGTAATGGCGGCGCTCATTGGTTTTGTTTCCAGTGGCAACTTAACAAATGCATGATCATTCCATCACAGCACTATATGGATCAGTGCATCATCAGTTCATCACGATGCAATAATGTACTGTTAGGAATATTTTCTATTTTTTTTGTTTTATTCACTGAGGACCACATGCTTGGTGGTGCATGCAACTACCCAAGAGCTGTCTTGTGCCCGTCCTACCTTTCATCCCTGGTATAGTAAAAGCAGAAGAAAAGAGAAAGGTGGCGGTGAACGGTGAGTGAGGAGCCCATCAGGATCCGCCATGCATGCATGTGCCCAAGGACACCAAATACCTTTGGAAGATTGTACGTACGTGCTAAATGGACTGTGTGCTCTACTGTAAAGCATCGCGTAGCCGCGTACATTTCGGAAGATTACTTGGTACTAGTTGCACTGTTACAGGCACGACCGTATCATCACAACAGTCAACAAAAGCGTTGGATCACGCGGCTCGAAACAAAGCAGCCTCGTGACCGGTACCGTATACGTTGGGCGGCAAAGCAGAGGCCGATTTGTGTGGACCTGCCGAAGACGGGCCCGCGTGATCGATCGACGGCCAGGGCCCGGCGACTTGTTTCATTTCCGGCCGAATTCTGGACTACCGGGGGGGAGGATCAATGACCTGGATCACATGTGGCAAGGGCCCCCTCGCTCTTCAATCATCTGTCACAAATGACCTGTAAGTGAGTGAGTGCGTTTCATCTGGTGTGATGGGTGGGAAAGTGTGCATGTTCCACAGCCCATAAAAGGACAATAATCCACTCCACTCTTGTGACTTGTCCCTCCTCTGCTGCCTACTCGTACCAAGTGTTTGCATAGGTGACAAGGCTTGCAAGTGAACTTGCCAAATGGCATGGGGCCGATGCACGGTTTTGCCAAAATGGTATTTTTGGCGTGCATGATAGTAAAAAGATTTTCAGGCGATCAATGGTGCTTGCTTATGCATGCATGCATGTATGCTGGACCAGTGATCGGGTGCTGGCAGTAGGCTGCTACAGGTACACACCCGTTGCGTGAAAATGAATCGTGGAGTCGGCCATGTTCAGCAGCAGTAGCCAGTGTACGATACCCAGTGTGAGAGACTGACACGATCGGTCAAGCTGCACACTGTGATGTAGTAATACTACTAGCTTGTGCTACCAGACCTCTAGGGGATGTCAGGATGGATAGACAGATAGATTAGTCAGTAGAGGCTCACTGATCAGCTTCAGCAAATCCAGATCCAGAAGACACGGCACACCCGGCCCAGCTCGGCGAAAATATGACACACACAGAGAAAACAACAGGCTAAGTTCAGTTAACCAGCAGCTGTACACAAAACAAACAACCAACCAACGGCACCAATTCAATCATATCTTCTTCTATACGAATAAACACAACAAGAACAAACGACCCAAAAAATTCCGGTGACCGACAGCCAGGGCGATTAGTTACCCATCTACTATATCCTACGGTCGATCAAGCCCGCCGATCGGCCTCTGGGTCAAGTACCCTATAATACTACAACTGAAAGAGTCGCTCCCCCGGCGATGCCGCCACCGTCAGGCTCCCCATATGTGACCATGCCCCATTGTATCCCTCGGTGCGTCAGGGAACGCCATGTCCGCAACACGT
>NW_024119882.1:0-16268 GCF_003073215.2 Triticum urartu
CTATCGCAGACAAACAACAAGCACACAATAAGTACTCATCTAATGCACAATTAAAACTCGAACAAGAGAACGAACCAGAAAATTCAACTTAAGAACTCCGGTTGCAACGAAAGAAAGAACCGATCAAAGTAACGGAAAAACAAATGGCGAAAGAAACAACTCGGTTCTAGAAAGTTGAAACTAGGTCAAACTTTACTGTAGCAAAAGCTAGTTCAAGTTGATTAGACGGAACGGCGGTTTCGAAACGAAACTCCAGGCGCTTGAATCACCTGATTCCGATAAATGAGCGAGAAGAAAGACTAGAACGAAGATCGGATCTGAGATCGCGATCGCGAATAAATCTGACAGAAAGAAAAGAAGAATGGTTGAACGAACGGACGTTCGTTAACCTAGAAGAATCCGGTGATCACGTTCGTTAGGACGAAGGGTCCGGCGAACGGTCCAAAGGCAACTAAATCGGAAAAGAAAACGAATCTGATCTAGGGTTTCGGAAAAGAAAACCGAACAAAAAACCGATCTAGAAAACCGGAACGGTTTAGAGAAGAACCGGAAAGAAAACGAATCGGAAGAGAAGAAAAGAATCGGAACAATTAGAAGAAAACGATCCGAGGACAAAGAGACGCGGAGCAACCTCCGGCGAGGTCTCCGGCGAGGGGCTCCGGCGGCGTGGCGTAGGGCGGCGGCGGCGCTAGGCAAGGTGCGGCGGCGGCGGGTGGGGGGCGCGGGGTGGGGCGCGGCTTGGGAGGAGAGAGGGGCTTGGGTTTTGGTGTGAGGAGAGGGGGGGTGTGGGGGTATTTATATAGGTGAGGGGAGGGGGAATTACTTGGGGTAGGGGGCAAGAAATAAAGTAGGAATAGGAAAACAAAACAAAGGAAAGGGGAGGGGGCTACCGGCCAGAGTCCCTGCTGGGACTCGGCTTCGACCGAGTGGAGGCGGCGGCCTCGCCTGGCATGGCGCGTGCGCAGCTGGGCTGGGGCCTGGCCGGCCGGCCTGCTGGCTGGGCCTTGGCCCAAGGCGCTGCTCTCTCTTTTTTTTTAAATGGTTCCGCGCAGAAAAACAAAAAGAAAACTAACTAAACGAACTCCGAAAAATCTAAAGTAAATTTTCCCCGAATACTAAAAATGAGCCGAACAAAATGAACTTTCCTCCGGACCTAAAATGCAATTTTTGAAAACGCGCATTTTTCCCTATCCAAATAAAATGCGAATAAACACCAAAAACCAAAATTTGACTTATTCATTAAATCTTCATTTTTTCCTAACTTTGGGAAAGTCATATTATTCCCTCTCTCATATATTTTGACACCGGAAAATAATTGAAGATAAAATAAATAAATCAAATGATCCTCTTTTCAAAATTTGAGAAAACTCTCAAATATGAAAATAACGAAATCTCCAACTCTCTCCGTGGGTCCTTGAGTTGCGTGAAATTTCTGGGATCAACAAAAAATGCAAGAAATATGATATGCATGATGATCTAGTGTATAACATACCAAATTGAAAATTTGGGATGTTACACTACGGCTCCCTACAAGAGAAGAGAAGATTCTCCAAAAAGAAGAAGCAAAGAATCACCACCAAGAGAGAGAAGGAGTAGAGATGATCGTTATGAACGAAGTGTAACATCCCAAATTTTCAATTTGGAATGTTATACACTAGATCATCATGCATATCATATTTTCTTGCATTTGGTTGATCCTAGAAATTTCACGCAACTCAAGGACCTTCGGAGAGAGTTGGAGATTTCGTTATTTTCATATTTGAGTTCTCTCAAATTTTGAAAAGAGGATCATTTGATTTATTTTATTTTATCTTCAATAATTTTCCAATATCAAAATATGAGAGAGGGAATAATATGACTTTCCCAAAACTGAGGAAAAATGAAGATTTAATAAATAGATCAAATTTTGGTTTTGCCGGAGTTTTTATTTGCATTTTATTTGGATAGGGAAAAATGCGCGTTTTCAAAAATTGCATTTTTAGGTCCGGAGAAAGTTCATTTTGTTCGGCTCATTTTTAGGAGTCGGGGAAAATTTACTTTAGAATTTTTGGAGCCCGTTTAGATTTTCTTTTCTTTTGTTTTCTGCGCGCAGAACCGTTTAAAAAAAAAGAGCAAGGCCAGCCGGGCCAAGGCCCAGCCAGCCGGCCACCGCCCAGCCCAGCCGCGCGTGCGCGCCAGGCAGCCAGGCGAGGCGCCAGCCGCTGCCGCCTCTTGCTTGCTAGGCCGAATCCTAGTAGGTTAGCCCCTCCTATTTCCTTGTTTCGTTTTTCCTAGTAGGACTTTAGTCCTACTCCGTTTCCTCTTTTTTTCCTTTTTCCTATTCTATTTCTTGCCCCCTACCCCCAGTCTCCTCACCCCTCACCTATATAAATACCCCAACACCCCCCCTCTAAACCCATCAAATCAAACCCCAAGCCCTCCACCGCGCGCCTCACCCACCGCCGCCGCACCACACCCGCGCCGCCCCACACCCGCGCCGCCACCGCACCTTGCCCCGCCGCCGCCTACGCCACGCCGCCGGAGCCCCTCGCCGGAGACCTCGCCGGAGGTTGCCCCGCGTCTCTTTTCCTCGGATCGTTTTCTTCTAATCGTTCCGATTCTTTTCTTCTCTTCTGATTCGTTTTCTTTCCGGTTCTTCTCTCAACCGTTCCGGTTTTCTAGATCGGTTTTTCGTTCGGTTTTCTTTTCCGAAACCCTAGATCGGATTCGTTTTCTTTTCCGATTTAGTTGCCTTTGGACCGTTCGCCGGACCGTTCGTCCTAACGAACGTGATCACCGGATTCTTCTAGGTTAACGAACGTCCGTTCGTTTAACCGTTTGTCTCTTTCTTCTCATCGGATTTATTCCGCGATCGCGATCTCAGATCCGATCTTCGTTCTAGTTTATCTTCTCGCTCGTTTATCGGAATCAGGTGATTCAAGCGCCTGGAGTTTCGTTTCGAAACCGCCGTTCCGTCTAATCAACTTAAACAAGTTTTTGCCCCGGTAAAATTTGACCTAGTTTCAACTTGCTAGAACCGAGTTGTTTTCTTCCGCCGTTTGTTTTTCCGTTTCTTTTCTGGTTCGTTCTCTTGTTCGAGTTTTACCTGTGCATTAGATGAGTACTTATTGTGTGCTTGTTGTTTGTCTGCGATAGATCACCCGGATTGCGCCGCTTGTTACTTCGAAACCCTAGGTCTCGCGGATCATCAGCAAGGCAAGTAACACTTTGATCATACCTTTTCTACAACCCATGTTTTATTGCATTAGATCAATCCTCTCACACTGCATGATTAGGATCTAATTAAATTGTGGGATGGGAAGTAGATGAGGTAGTACCTATTACCTGTTTTATTATGAAACCTTTGGGAGTTACTTCTACGTTTGCTTATTATGCCATGCTATGCTAGTAGACGTGGATTGGGTGAGTGATATCCGTGACAGATGTGAGTTGATAATTTTAATGGTTTATCTAAGGTGGCAACTTAAACACACATCTGGGTGGATTGAGGCACCTGATGTCTATCAGGACTTGCCTGTTTTTTTTCGGATCGCCACCCAGGCTCAAAGGGATCATAAGATCTTTCATGCTAGAAACTTCCGTGTGCAGCCACAAGCCATTATGGGCTCTGGCATAGTTGACTAAGTCATGCGAACTCTTACGGGGTGGACTAGCAGATGTAGGGGATGTAGGTGTACCGGTCTACCCCACATGTAAGGTGCTAGTGCTTCTGAAAGACTGTGTCTCGGTCATCCGTCTTCTCAAACACCCTGTAGTGCGAGAAACCAAACGGAGGCGATCGAGTCTTGTGGGGAAAAGTGCGCAAACCTCTGCAGAGTGTACAAACTAATCATGATTAGCCGTGTCCCCGGTTATGGACATCTTGAGTATCTAGTACTTGAATATCATTTGAATCTCAACATGTTACTTCTAATTAATGTTGTTGGGTTTTTAATTATTTTTAATTGGGATCAAGAATGTTGTCAACCATTCTCAATGTTTCACAACCACCATGATAGTTAAATAAATTTATTCCTTTGCAGTAGGGAAAAATTGGCTTTACGCAAAACTGTAACCATAGAGCTTTTCCACCAGCCATATATGCATATAGTATAGCTATTTCATTCCATTACTCTCTATGTGTTACATTGCCAGCATATTCCATGTGCTGACCCGTTTTCGGGCTGCAACTTCTCATGTTGCAGACTTTTCAGACGATGAGTAAAGTGCTTTTAGGTCGTGGTTCTATACTCAGTGATGCCGTTGGAGTTGATGGACCCATTTATCTTCCGAGTCTTCCGCTGTTATCGACACTAGATGGCCTTAAGCCATATTTATTGTAATAAGTTCTCTTTGAGACAATGATATAATAAGTGTGTGATTGCCACTCTGCTATAAATCCTTCGATGTACTGTGTGGTGTCAGCATTACTGATCCAGGGATGACACCTGAGCAAAGAGCGCTTGATCCATTCGGGTCGGGTCGCGACACGAAGGTACTCACGGAGAAGCAAGGATTCGGAAAGGAAGGAAAAATCATCAAGGAGCTACACAAAACGAAGACATCAAGCTCATGTTGGTGAATGGGTATCCGGCTCTGACTCCGACAGCCACTCCGAGAGAAGTTATCACTCCGACTCCGAAGATACTCAAGATGAAGGTGTTGCCGGTCTAGCACTTGTGTCAACCAACTCCCACGACATATTTGACTCACCAAATGAAGGAATTGGAAGATGCTTCATGGTCAAAGGTCCTAAGGTAACACACCCCGAGTATGTTGATTTCAATAGTGATGAGGATGACTTGTTAGGTGATGATTTGCTTGTTGACAACTCTAGTGATGAATACTATGATGAAACGTCAATTAATCATGCTAATCAAGATAAAACGAATGACTGATAAGGAGAAGATTGAGGCTCTAACTAAAGAACTAAACACTCTTAAGTTAGCTCATGAAACTATCTTCGAAGATCATCGAGAACTTTTAAGAGCTCATGAGAAATTACGCTTTGAAAAGCTCAATCTTGAGCAAGAGCATGAGTTCTCAAAAGCAATCAATGATGATCTCCGCAAGAAAAGTTCTTCTTACATTGCCAAGCGTTTACTCTTATCCACTTACATGCCTCAAGTCAAGTCTAGTAACAAGAACAAGAAAGATTCTTCCTCTAGCAGTAACAATGATCATGCTAAATCCAATATTGTTGCTTCTAGTAGTTCTCTTGATTCCACTAATGGTTCTCTTAGCCAAGTTACACTTGAGAAAGAAAATAGCTTATTGAAGGGAATTATAGAGAAAGGAGTGTACAAAAGCCTTGCCGGGAGTAAGCAATTCGAGGAAATTGTGCGCAAGCAAGGAATGCACCGGAAGAATCAAGGTGTTGGTTTTGAACGAAAGTTCAATGCCAATGGAGTTGAGTGGGAAGAAGATCAATACCCCAAGACAAAGTTTGTTCCTCAACAAGACAAGTATGATACTTCTTTCAAGGGGACACAAGCTCAAGATGATCTTCCACCACAAGACTACAAGCAAAAAGGCAAGGACAAGCTTCAAGAGGAAATTGATGCATTTGAAGAAGCTCCTAAGACCTTAGTCAAGTGGATTCCCAAGACTACTTCAAGTTCCACTTCATCAAGTACGACTACAACTCCAAGGATTCCCATCAAGATGGTGTGGATCGAAAAGAAGAACTAGAGAGTTCTTGAGGGTGACTCCGCCAACATACTTCACTCTTATCATTTTGGCAAGAACAAGCGCAATCAACTTCCACATCTTGCACTAGTTCAAGGAGTCACAAACCCTCTTGTTGGTAACACAAGGGACAAGGTAACCTAAAAGTCTTCATGGACATCATCTTGTGTGTGCATCACTCTATGTCTATGGATATCCTTGTTTGTTCCTTGTGGGACTAACCCATGTAGGTATTGAAAGTGCAATTCACTCAAATGGATAGCTCCAAGTGATCTACATCAACATTGAGCATCCACATCTTCAACATCTACATGAAGTCATCATCAACAAAACCCGAGGTTAGTTCATCCCTCTAAGGGGGGATATCACATCTAGGGGGAGCTTTACTCTAAGACTTGAGCTAAAGCAACTCTAAAGATGTGAACACAACAATGCTTTATGTAAAAGTGGTAACCCCACTTGAGCTTAAACGATGAGTATGACCTATGATCAAGTGTTCTCACTTGACTCCTAAGTCAATATACTCATATATAGATGACCTTGTCATCGCAAATTGCTTGATAGATGCTAGAATTGGTTGTGCATGCCTTGTCACATATTTCATTTGCCATCTTATTGTGTGAGCATGCCGGTTGCATATTTTACTCATTCGAGGACATCCACTTGTTGTTTTTGATTGTTTGGTTTTATTTCCTTTTGCCAAGTGGATGGACAAGAATGCCTAAGAACCCCCTCTTATGCTTTTCTCGTCTCAAACTCTATTCATGCTACATCACAAAATTTGATCAAGTCAGATTCGAACCACTCTGTGTGAGGAGCGCTCGGAGTCCCCGATTCGTCATAGACTTAAACTTCCAAAACCTCTTTATGATTCTCGGTCTGACCGATACCCTACTTTCGGTCCTACCGAGATCATTAAGTTGATCTAGGTTTTCGATCTCGGTGCAACCAATTTGAACCATTCGGTCACACCGAGTTGCAACAACTGTATACAGTCTTGCATCTCGGTGCCACCGAGTTGTTCCACTCGGTCACACCGACAGGGTCGGGCTATATATAGTCACGGGCAAAAATTGGAAATTTCTCCGAACCCCTTCGCCCGCGCGATAGCCTGCTCTGCCAACTTGGTCTCCGGATCATCTCCTCGCCGCCAGCCGCCTCCAGTCGCTGGTCTCCATCGCCGTCAACGGAAATTCAACCCCGCCGTTGCCGCCGTAGCGAGTCTCCGCCGAACTAGGGTATGGACTCGATCTTTGTGCTATTCCCCAATCCGATTCTTAGCACATTGTGATCATCATGATTCTTGCCACGTTTGTTAAACTTCTATCCAGTCAATGAACTCGTAGATTAGGTTTAATTCGAAAATTTTAGGGTTAGGTTTCCGCCGAAACCATCTCGGACCCACCGAGTTGAAAAACTCGGTCCCACCGATTTGGCTTATGCCATTGCACAAGTCAGACTCGGTCTGACCGAGAATTACTTATCGGTGTGACCGATTTTGGAACTCTGTGAAACCCTAGCAGTCTCGGTGCCACCGAACTGTGACTCGGTCTGATCGAGTTCACTAGTTTAGGTTCCAAAACTGCTTCGGTATCACCGAGTTTAGAAATTGGTAGATCCGAGATGCTTTCAGTGGGAAACTAAAACTAAGTTTTTGAATTATTCTTTTGCAAAAATCTCTGCATTTTGTGATGCTTATCCACTCTATCTCATCCATAACCTATTCACAGGGTCAGCAGTCGGAGTTTGCAACATGTCTGATTAGAGTGATAGCCAGAACTTGTCTGAACAGCAAGTGCAGATGAGTGAGGGCACTAGTCCCTCAAGTTCTTTAGATGATGGCAGCAGAAGTACTCCTAGCAATCTGCCTAAAGCTGCCACAAGACAGAGAAAGAAGAGAACCTCAGACTCAGAAGATGAGGATTATGTGGCAGAAGAGGAAGCAACTTCCAAGAGAGTTGAGCCAGCACAGGGCATAAAACCAGGGATGAAGATCAAAAAGCCAGCAGGCAGGCAGCCTATGTCAAAGGCCAGAGCTTCAACTGAGAAGCCCACTCCCATTGAGCCAGTTGCTGCTGAAGGCAAGAAGAGGAAAGAAAGGGTGAAGAAAACTGTAGCCAGAATGCTTGGCAAGGCTTCCATCATGGAAGATGATGAGGAAGAAGAAGAGGTAGCTGCACCAGCACCTAAGGCACCCAAGCTAATGGGTGATGCCATAAGATCAGGGGCAGCTGCTTCCAAGGCCAAGCCAGCTCCAAAGCCAAAACCAAAGAGGAATACAAGAAGCATCCCAGCTGCTGAGAAGAACAAGGACCCAGCGCCTGACACTGCAGAAGAAGAGGAAGAGCAAGTTCTCAGAAAACTCAAGCCCAAGATCCCAGACCACAACGATGCTCATCCTGTGGCTGAGGACATGAAGCTCAAGAGAGATTCAGGGCTCCGGAAGTGGAGAGAAGCAGACCCGTATGCTTCAAGGAGGAGGACTGCTGTTGACTACAGGTTCCACACTAAGGAACAGCAGGACTTCTATGAGACAGTCTTATTGGACAAGAAGCCAATTGTATGTGATATGAGATGGGTTGATTGGCAATACATCAAGGACAACGAAGAGTACTACCCTGGAGTGCAAGACAGCTTCAAGGCATGTGGAGTAGAGGACTTTGTTGGGCATAAGCTCACAAAGTGGAACGAGGAACTCATCATGCAGTTCTACTCCACAGCCCATTTCTATCCAGATGGCAGAATTGTATGGATGTCAGAGGGTATGAGGTACCAGTCTACAGTTGCTGAATGGGCTCAGCTGATCAATGCCCCAGAAGAGCATGAGGATGACTTGGATGTCTATTCCAAGAAGAAGATGGACCACAACTCTATGTCCAACATGTACAAGGAGATTCCCAATGAAGCACTTGACACTTTCAAGTTTGGCTCAGTGCACTATCTTCTGTCAGGGCTGCCAACTATCAATTGGATACTGAGGCACACCCTATTGCCCAAGTCTGGAGATCACAAGATGACCAGGGGCCACACGATCAACTTGCTTCATCTCTTTGACGTGCCACAGAAATTCAAAGTCATGAGCCTTATGATTGAAACAATCAAGAGGACAGCAGCAGACCAGAAGAGGAGCTGTGGATATGCCCCATAGATTCAGGAGCTCATCAACTCTAAGATGGGCATGGGAATATACTTATTGGACAAGGAACACCTGCCCATCCGTCTAGACTTTGAAGATAATCAAGTTGTTATGACTGAGAATGAGCCATCATCTGCCCAAGCACAAGCCAAGAAGGAGAAGGCGAGGAAGGAGAAAGCTGCCAAGATGCCTACTCAAGAGGAGGCATCTGAATATTTCTTGAAAACCAAACAAGAGCAGCTTGGTTACTTGATTGCATCCACACTGAGGATTGAGCAAGGACTGGCCACCCTCACTCAGAATCAGCAGAGCTTAGAGAGGATCATGGAACAAAAGTTCTATGACTTGGATGTCAAAGTAACAGAGATTCAGTCTGCAGTGGAACAACTTCAGGATGACATGCAGGAGAGGAGAGGCAAGACTACAACTGATGTATTTGCCAGAGTGCCAAGAGCTCAGAGATCACATGCAGTGCCAGTTGCTGACACCAGAGCCACCACTTCTGCACCAGCTACAGCCTCAGTTCTACCAGCTCCAGCATCTACTTCAGCCTCAACTCCAACCACGTCTACAGAAGGCTTCGTCCTTGGAGTGCTCCGGACTCCACCACCACCAGAAGATCAAGCCTGAGCGTCGATCTAGCACTATGCATTTTCTAGGAACTTTTTGGTAACTTGTTGCCAAAGGGGGAGAAAAATGTATAGATCATAGGCTTCGAGAGAGAGAGAGTGTTGCTTTTTTCTCTCTTGTTTTATTTGGTGGTTTTTCGAACTTTGTTTGGTTTTGTGTGAGATACTATGTCATTGCTCGTGAGACATTGATGATCATGTGTTTGATCATAAGCTACACTTAATGTTTGCTTAATATTATCATCTCATCTATCTTATGTGATCATTCACTATTCTTGGTAATGAGTGCATGTATTTCATTCTTATCATTTTAAGCGCTCCACCAAGATGTATGTGACATGGAAGAGTAACCCATGACTCTAACTCTTTGTGCATTTGCAGTCCAAAGCAAATTTTAAATATGCACAAAATTAGGGGGAGCTCTTACTTGTCACATACTTCTCAAAGCGACGATATATTTCATGCTTATTATCATTTGTCGAAGCTTTGATCTATATGTTGTCATCAATTACCAAAAAGGGGGAGATTGAAAGTGCAACTATCCCTAGGTGGTTTTGGTAATTCATAACAA
This sequence comes from Triticum urartu, assembly GCF_003073215.2. NCBI lineage: Eukaryota > Viridiplantae > Streptophyta > Magnoliopsida > Poales > Poaceae > Triticum > Triticum urartu. The sequence continues at coordinate 10,004 of NW_024119882.1, forward strand.
CATATAGCTCATTGAGCTAATGCTATTCCAAGATGACTATTTCAGGAAAGCTCAATGATTGGCATGGCATGGATGTGAAAGTGGAACCCTCAAATTGCTAAGGACAAAGGATTGGCTCAAGCTCAAAAGCTCAAGACTCTTCATTTTATATTTTAGTGATCCAAGATCACATTGAGTCTTTAGGAAAAGCCAATACTATCAAGGAGGGATGAGGTGTTGCTTAATGAGCCTCTTGCTTCATGTGCTTAGTGATATGCTCCAAAACCCTCAACTACTTTCCCATATCCACATATGACCTAAACCCTAAGCCAAACTCGGTCCTACCGATTCTTTCTATCCGGCGCCACCGAGTTTCACTTGTCATAAGCCACTGCCAAACCCTAGCAATTCGGTTCTACCGATAGGGATCTCGGTCTCACCGAGATGGGATTGCAAACTCTCTGTTTCCCTTTCGTAACTTTTCGGTCTCACCGAAAGAGCGAATCGGTCCCACCGAGATTGCAATGTAAACTCTTTGTTTCCCTTTTGTAACTTTTCGGTCTCACCGAAAGAGCGAATCGGTCCCACCGAGTTTGCCTGACCAACTCTCTAGTTAGCTTATTACCAAACTCGGTCTCACCGAGTTTGTGTAATCGGTCTCACCGAGGTTATGTTATGCCCAAACCCTAACCATATCGGTCCTACCGAGTTGCATGTCAGTCCCACCGAAAATCTCTAACGGTCACTAGGTTTACCTTTTCGGTCCGACCGAGTTTGTTGATTCGGTCCCACCGAGATTGGAAAACTGTGTGTAACGGTTGGATTTTGTGTGGAGGCTATATATACCCCTCCACCTCCTCTTCATTCGTGGAGAGAGCCATCAGAACACATACACAATTCCAACTCATATGTTCTGAGAGAGAACCACCTACTCATGTGTTGAGACCAAGATATTCCATTCCTACCATATGAATCTTGATCTCTAGACTTCCCCAAGTTGCTTTCCACTCAAATCTTCTTTCCACAAAATCCAAATCCTATGAGAGAGAGTTGAGTGTTGGGGAGACTATCATTTGAAGCACAAGAGCAAGGAGTTCATCATCAACACACCATTTGTTACTTCTTGGAGAGTGGTGTCTCCTAGATTGGCTAGGTGTCACTTGGGAGCCTCCGACAAGATTGTGGAGTTGAACCAAGGAGTTTGTAAGGGCAAGGAGATCGCCTACTTCGTGAAGATCTACCGCTAGTGAGGCAAGTCCTTCGTGGGCGATGGCCATGGTGGGATAGACAAGGTTGCTTCTTCGTGGACCCTTCGTGGGTGGTTGCTTCTTCGTGGACCCTTCGTGGGTGGAGCCCTCCGTGGACTCGTGCAACCATTACCCTTCGTGGGTGGAGCCCTCCGTGGACTCGCGCAACTGTTACCCTTCGTGGGTTGAAGTCTCCATCAACGTGGATGTAGGATAGCACCACCTATCCGAACCACGGGAAAAACATCCGTGTCTCCAATTGCGTTTGAATTCTCCAAACCCTTCCCTTTACATTCTTGCAAGTTGCATGCTTTACTTTCCGCTGCCAATATACTCTTTGCATGCTTGCTTGAATTGTGTGATGATTGCTTGACTTGTCCTACAATAGCTAAAATCTGCCAAGAACTAAAATTGGGAAAAGGTTAAGTTTTTATTTGGTCAAGTAGTCTAATCACCCCCCCTCTAGACATACTTTTGATCCTACAGTCGTGCCGAGACACCACGTGATGATCGGGTGTGATAAGCTCTACGTTCATCTACAACGGGTGCAACCAGTTTTGCACACGCAGAATACTTGGGTTAAACTTGACGAGCCTAGCATATGCAGATATGGCCTCGGAACACTAAGACCGAAAGGTCGAGCGTGAATCATATAGTAGATATGATCAACATAGTGATGTTCACCATTGAAAACTACTCCATCTCACGTGATGATCGGACATGGTTTAGTTTTTCTGGATCACGTGATCACTTAGATGATTAGAGGGATGTCTATCTAAGTGGGAGTTCTTAAGTAATATGATTAACTGAACTTTAATTTATCATGAACTTAGTACCTGATAGTATTTTGCATGTCTATGTTGTTTTAGATAAATGGCCCATGCTACTGTTCCGTTGAATTTTAATGCGTTCCTAGAGAAAGCTAAGTTGAAAGATGATGGTAGCAACTACACAGACTGGGTCCGTAACATGAGGATTATCCTCATTGCAGCACAGAAGAATTATGTCCTGGAAGCACCGCTGGGTGCCAGTCTTGCTGCAGATGCTGCTGATGACATTAAGAATGTCTGGCAGAGTAAAACTGATGACTACTCGATAGTTCAATGTGCCATGCTTTACGGCTTAGAACCGGGACTTCAACGACGTTTTGAACGTCATGGAGCATATGAGATGTTCCAGGAGTTGAAGTTAATATTTCAAGCAAATCCCCGAATTGAGAGATATGAAGTCTCCAATAAGTTCTGTAGCTGCAAGATGGAGGAGAATAGTTCTGTCAGTGAACATATACTCAAAATGTCTGGGTATCATACTCACTTGACTCAACTGGGAGTTAATCTTCCTGTTGATAGTGTCATTGACAGAGTTCCTCAATCACTGCCACCAAGCTACAAAAGCTTCCTGATGAACTATAATATGCAAGGGATGAATAAGACAATTCCCGAGCTATTCGCAATGCTAAAGGCAGCGGAGGTAGAAATCAAGAAGGAGCATCAAGTGTTGATGGTCAACAAGACCACCAGTTTCAAGAAAAAGGGTAAAAGGAAGAAGAAGGGGAACTTAAAGAAGAACAGCAAACAAGTTGCTGCTCAGGAGAAGAAACCCAAGTCTGGACCTAAGCCTGATACTGAGTGCTTCTACTGCAAACAGACTGGTCACTGGAAGCGGAACTGCCCCAAGTATTTTGCGGATAAGAAGGATGGCAAGGTGAACAAAGGTATATGTGATATACATGTTATTGATGTGTACCTTACCAGAGCTCGCAGTAGCACCTAGGTATTTGATACTGTTTCTGTTGCTAATATTTGCAACTTGAAATAGGGACTACGGATTAAGCGAAGACTGACTAAGGACGAGGTGACGATGCGCGTGGGAAATGGTTCCAAAGTCGATGTGATCGCCGTCGGCACGCTACCTCTAAATCTACCTTCGGGATTAGTTTTAGACCTAAATAATTGTTATTTGGTGCCAGCGTTAAGCATGAACATTATATCTGGATCTAGTTTGATGCGAGACGGTTATTCATTTAAATCTGAGAATAATGGTTGTTCTCTTTATATGAGTAATATCTTTTATGGTCATGCACCCTTGAAGAGTGGTCTATTTTTGTTGAATCTCGATAGTAGTGATACACATATTCATAATGTTGCAGCCAAAAGATGCAGAGTTGATAATGGTAGTGCAACTTATTTGTGGCACTTCCGTTTGGGTCATATTGGTATACAACGCATGAAGAAACTCCATACTGATGGGCTTTTGGAATCACTTGATTATGAATCACTTGGTACTTGCGAACCATGCCTTATGGGCAAGATGACTAAAACGCCATTCTACGGAACTATGGAGCGAGCAACAGATTTGTTGGAAATCATATATACTGATGTATGTGGTCCGATGAATATTGAGGCTCGCGGCAGGTATCGTTATTTTCTCACCTCCACAGATGATTTGAGCAAATATGGGTATATCTACTTAATGAAACATAAGTCTGAAACATTTGAAAAGTTCAAAGAATTTCAGAGTGAAGTGGAAAATCATCGTAACAAGAAAATAAAGTTTGTACGATCTGATCGTGGAGGAGAATATTTGAGTTACGAGTTTGGTCTACATTTGAAACAAAGCGGAATAATTTCCCAACTCACGCCACCCGGAACACCACAGCGTAATGGTGTGTCCGAACGTCGTAATCGTACTTTACTAGATATGGTGCGATCTATGATGTCTCTTACTGATTTACTGCTATCACTACTAGGAAAAGGGCTAAAGATAGGATTGACACTAATGGCGCACCAGAGTAGTGGTGCGCCACTACTATATACTAATGGCGCACCTGGTGGAGATACGCCATTAGTGTGGAAGACACTAATGGCGCACCAGGCAAACGGTGCGCCACTAGTAAAACAAATTTTTTTTCATTTTTCCAAACATACTAATGGCGCATAATGGGAAAGTGCGCCATTAGTAGTTAGAACTACTAATGGCGCACCGGCGACAGAGTGCGCCAGTAATTTTTTATTTTTTTACTTTTTGGTAAAAAAAACATTGTAATGGCACACCGCTGTTGGGTGCGCCATTAGTAAGCTTCCCCCCCACTCCACCTATTCCCCTCCCTCCCTTCCTCCCCACTCGACCTAACCGTACGCCCCCTCCGCCCCAACCGTACGCCGCCGCCGTGCCTGCACGCCCCCTCCGCCCCCTCCGTCTCCTCCGTCCCCTGCCGCCGCCTCTCCTTCCCTGCCTTCTTCTCCACCCCCCCCCCCCCCCCCCCCCCCCCCCCCCCCCCCCCCTTCTGCAGCTCCCCCGCGCCGCCGCCCCCGCGCCCCCGCGCCCCCACTACTGCAGCTCCCCCGCGCTGCTGCCCCCGCGCCCTCGCGCCCCGAGCCAAAGGAGGAGGACGAGTAGGAGGAGGAGACGGAGGCGGCCGACGCGGAGCAGGAGGCCGCGGAGGACGCGCTGCTGGACCGCGCGTAGGCCCTCATCTCCCGCGTCGTCAAGAAGGAGGCCAACCCCAACCTGCGTCTCATCCACACACTCGCCACCATCCACGTCGTCGAGCGGGAGGCCAGGTAGTCCGCCCATCCCCTCCCTCTCCCCCTTCCGCATGCTGGTAGATAGGAGTAGGAATATCTTAATGCCGAATCGACCAGCGTAATTAGGCACACAAACTTGTGCTTGCTTGTGCTCATCTAGTTCTGCAACTACTCGCGAGAAACACCGGGATTTCACCCGTCTAAGGCTGAAAGAAGCCATTCATCTATGTAGGTGTGCTCTGCTTCCTGTATATCTGTTCACCCAGCAGTTAGCAGTCGCATCTTGCTTCTCGTCCAAACAAGCAAATTAACGGAGCAAACTCGTGTGCGGTCAGTGATCGAGTTTCAGGCCATCCTGTTCCTATAGACACTCTGCACAAGTTCTTGGATCCTGTTCTTATAGACAGTCTTCACAAGTTCTTGGCTTTTGGGTCAATACATTGCTGCTCTAGTGCATTTTATTGGTAGTGCATTTCACTGCATTTTATATCTATAAGCAAGGTCTCAGTTCTGTAGTTATATTGAAACTGGAGTACTAATATTTACAAAGGGAGTAACTGATAAAAAGCTCATGTTTCTGTACTCTGCTTCTAGTGTCACAGTGAACTAGCGGTAAATTGTAGAAAGTTGTAGCAGGCATTGGCTATTGCCCAGCTGGGGTGTTGGCTAAATTCTTCATTGCATCCTGGCCCATCGTAGAGTAATTTTAGGAGTAACTTGAAATGGAGTATAACTTGCCATTTTATAACTTGCTATGAATTACTCTAGGTCAGTGCCATCCTCTTGTACTCAAGAGTATTTTTGTTACAGTGCCATATAACATCAAACCTACTCCTGCATTTTTCTACTCAGGAGTATAAACTGCATTTTGACAGCGCCATAGATAGTAGGAGTAATAAAAATGCTAAGGTGCCATATAAATATTTGCCTTTTGCTTGGTAGGTGTTTGTGATAATGCTTGCAAGGGGAAAATGTTTAAACAAATATAAATATTTGAATGGCCAGAGATGGGATGTGCAGGCCATCAAGGGGGCACGACACAGCCTGGGATGAGCTGTGCCACTTTGCTTATTATTCTTTCCTGAGATAAATAGTAATAAAAATGTGCTTGCTAGCTGCTGCCACTTGTAGCCATGAGACAAGTTCAGTGTGCTATCATTATCATTAATCATGCCCAGGTTAAAAGACAACAGCAATATGCCCAGGTTAAAAGACAATATCTCTGGTTTTCTTCTAGTATTCTTCTAGTCTTCTTCTTTTTCTTCTTCTAACTTCTTGTTTATCATTTTGCAGATTTGATTTAATTCACGGAAGCTTGCATGGATGGAGTGCTTCTTTTCCATTTGTGTTTTTATTTTGTATCAATGTGAAACTTTTGTGAATTGATGGATAACGGTGTTGGATGAACAATGTGAAACTTTTGTAATATGTAACGATGGAACTATGTGTTGGCTATGTATGTATATATGATGGAACTTGTGTGTTGACTATGATTGTTATATGGATGCTTGT
>NW_024119883.1:0-35305 GCF_003073215.2 Triticum urartu
CGGCGCCGGCCATAGCGGGAGAGAGCGAGGGAGAGAGTAGGGGGAGAGAATGAGACATCCATGGGGTCGGGGGGCACCGAGGGGAAGGGCCGAGGAGTAGCGGTGCCACGATGAGGCAGACGAGCAGGGAGGTGGAGTGGCACCTCGCGCGCCCGTGCGCTGTCTCCCTCCTCTGCCTACTAGCAGAGGTAGAGGATGACTGGCACCAGGTTAGGTGGGCCGGCCCAGTGCGGGTAAGTGGCCTCTAGCCTTTCTCTCTCTCTCTCTCTCTCTCTCTCTCTCTCTCTCTCTCTCTTCTATTTTTTCTATTTTATATTTTCTGCAATTATTTTTGGCTTTATTAAAAATGCTAGAGTATTTTCAAAAATCCTGAAAATATTTGTGGGTACCGTTTGGATTATTTGGACATTTAAAATTATTTATAGCACTTAAGTGTCCAAGAACAAATATTGTATGATTTAATTCAATAACCCAGAGTGTCCTAGAAAAGTGTTCACCATTTTTGGCAAAGGTTCTAGACCACAACAAAAATGATGAACATTTATGAAGGGCATTTCAGGTTCATTGAAAAATTATTTTAGTAAACCTTAGTTGATTTAAGTGGTGCTAGGGTTTATGCCATCCCCATTTCAAGTTTCAGGAAAAATTAAACATGATGCAACACTCAAGCTAGTCCTAATGCAAGTGCTAACTAGGGTTGTGACATAGAGCTTTGCTCATCCACTTGAAACCTAGTACATTGGAGGCCAAGCCCTCCATCTAGGAGTAGATCCCCCCAACTGGATTCAAGCCCTCCACCTCGGAGAAGATCCATCATGGATTCAAGACCTCCTCCTGGAGATGAACTAGTTACTTGTAACTACTAGGGAAAAGCCTAGCAGCAGCGCGGGTTTTGGGCCTATTAGCAGCGCGGGGGCCGGCGCTACTAATAAGGCGCTATAGCTAACATACAGCAGCAGCGCGGGTGCCACCCACGCTACTACTACGTCCGTTAGTAGTAGCGTGGGTAAAAACCCGCGCTATTACTAACCCGCGGTTTTTTTTTCGAATTTTTTGCGCAAATTTTCAAATTTCTGAATTATTTTAACCTCTAATCTCTAATCACCCTCATCGCTGCTCAATTTAATCTCTAATCATCCCTCATCATTCCAAATCATCTAACTTCCCAGACGGTCACCCATCCTCTCACTACTCCAGCCTGAGCACGCTTAACTTCCGAGTTCTATTCTCCCTCGATTCCAAGTCTGCACTTGTTGTTTTTCTGACAATAGTAAGATGTCAATCCTATTAACCCTCGGGAGTTTAGCTTGAGCATGAAGTCACACATTTCGCTGTTTGAGTTTACAACTATTGTTGTAAAAAACAATAATTATTTAGTAACACTAATATTTCTTGAATAAGGAGTTTGACCACATTTTGACCAAAGTTTGACCACAGTTTGACCAGATTTGACCAAAATTAAAAAAACTGAAATTTGAGCATAACTTTTTTTCCTTTTAGAATTTGAGGATTCTAAAAATTTGCAAACAGGCCGTAGGCCGTCTCCATAGTATGTGGATTTTCGTGTTGAACATTTTGACTTATTATACGTTTTTTTCTGACATCGTATGCAAAAGTTATAGCCGTTTTACATTTTCCTACACTTTTTGCAAAACATGTCCAAATTTAAGTTTTTAAATTTTCCTAACTAGTAGATGTAGTAACATAACTACATCTCGAAGGATTTTAATTTTTGAAACATTTTGATATATTATACGTTTTTTTCTAACATCGTATGCAAAAGTTATAGCCGTTTTACATTTTCCCTACACTTTTTGCAAAACATGTCCAAATTTAAGTTTTTAAATTTTCCTAACTAGTAGATGTAGTAACATAACTACATCTCGAAGGATTTTAATTTTTGAAGTTTTTATCATTTTCTTTTGCTTTTTACAAAACCGAAAAGGCGATCCACCGGGGGGGGTAGAGTTTCAAAATGGGACCTTTAGTAGTAGCGAGGGATTTTAACCCTCGCTAGTACTATGGCATGTCCCGGAGGGGCACGATTGAGACCTCTTAGTAGTAGCGAGGGGTAAAAACTTAGTATTAGCGTGGGTTTATAACCCTCGCTACTACTATGGCATGGCCCAGGGGCACGGTAGAGACCGCTTAGTAGTAGCGAGGGTAAAAAACCAGCGCTACTGCTATCAACTTAGTAGTAGCGAGGGTTAAAACCCCCTGCTACTGCTACTTAGCAGCAGCGCCCGATTTTAAAGCGCGTTGCTGGTAAGATTCTGTGTATAGGCTTTTCCCTAGTTGTCCTTGGATCTTTTTGACCACTTTGTGTTCATGGATCTAGCACATGTGTGATCGTTTCTCGGTGATTTGAGTGTTTTCCTCTCGTTCCCCCTCATGATTCGTCTCATGTTCTTCATGGGATCCCCTCCAAATCATGATTGGTCCCTAGGGTTCCACTCTATATCACAAGGTTATAAATCAAGTAGGAGAACCACGCAAGACCTCGTGCACAACACGTACACACAAAATAACAAATACTTGCACCCAACACAAACAAGGGGTTGTCAGTCCCTTGGCGGTTAATTGCAAGTATAAAATCTTATAGTGATATATAGATAAACAAAAACACAACATAAAATAAGGATGAATAAATTGCATCAAGGTATTTTTGGATTTTAATATATGATAAAGATAGACCCAAGGGCCATAGTTTTCACAAGAGGCTTCTCTCTCGAACAAAAAGCATATGGTGGGTAAACAAATTACTATTGAGCAATTGATAGAAAAGCATATAGTTATGACGACATCCATGGCAATGATCATGTATATAGGCATCATGTCCGAGACAGGTAGACCGACTCCTGCCTGCATCTACTACTATTACTCCACACATCGACCACTATCCAGCATGCATCTAGAGTATTAAGTTTATAAAGAATGGAGTAATGCCTTAAGCAAGATGACATGATGTATACAAAGTAAATCCAATCAATATTAATAAACCCCATTGTTTTCCCCTTAATGGAACAAATACAAATACATGTCTTGTCCCTTTTTGTCACTGGGATATAGAGCACCGCAAGATTGAACCCATTACAAAGCACATCTCCCACTGCAAGATAAATCAATCTAGTTGGCCAAACCAAACGAATAGATCGAAGAGAAATACAAAGCTATAATAATCATACATAAAAGAGTTCAGAGAAGGCTCATAATATTCATATATAATCCGATCATAAACTTACATTTCGTGGGATCCCAACAAACACACCGCAAAAGAAGATTACATCGTATAGATCTCCAACAACATCGAGGAGAACACTATATTGAATATCAAAGAGATAGAAGAATCCATCTAGCTACTATCTATGGACCTGTAAGTATGTGGTAAACTACTCACACATCACCGGAAGGGCAGCAAAGTTAATGTAGGGCCCTCCATGATTAATTCCCCCTCCGGCAGAGTACCTAAAAAGGCCTCCAGATGGGATATCGCAAGAACAGAGACTTGCGGCGGCGGCAAAAGTATTTTGGGTGGCTCTCTCTTGGTTTTCCAATTTTAGAGGATTTATATAATTAGAATTAGGTCAAACGGAGGAATGAGAGTCCCACAAGGTACTAGGGTGCGCCCTAGTGTCTTGTGGCCTACTCATTCGCCTTCTGGCCTCCTCTCGAAGCTTCTAGGGTCTCTTATGTCTAGAAAAAATTTCAAAAAGTTTTGTGGCATTTGGACTTCGTTTGGTAAAGATTTCCTAGAAAACCCAAAATAGGAAAAACCAACAACTGACACTTGGCACTAAGTTAATAAGTTAGTCCCAAAAAATGATATATAATTGCATATAAAACATCGAAGTTTGATACTATAATAGCATGGAACAATAAAAAATTATAGATACGTTGGAGATGTATCAAGCATCCCCAAGCTTATTCCTGCTCGTCCTCGAGTAGGTAAACGATAAAAACTAAACTTTTGATGTGGAATGCTACCTAATATGTTCATCATGTAATCATACTTTTATGCATGCATATTTAGATCCGAGTGTTCAAAGCAATAGTCTATAATTTGACAGAAAGACATCAATACTCAGGCATACCAAAAAACAATCATGTCATTCAAAATATTCATGCAAAAGAACTCTATCCCTACAAAATCATATAGCCTTGTCATGCGCCATCTTCTTAACACAAAGTATAAATCATGCACTACCCTGGTGTCAGCCAAGCAATTGGTTCATACTTTTTAACTCACTTCAGCTTTTTCAGCACACACGCAATACATGAGCGCAAGCCATGGAAATAGCACTATGGGTGAAATAGAGTATGGTGGTAGGGATGATATGGAGAAGACAAAAATGGAGAATGTCTCACATCGATGAGGCTAATCAACGGGTGATACGTCCATTTTGCATCATGTTTTTATGTTGATATTTATTTTATTATGGACTGCTATTTCACATCATGGTACAATACTTATGTCTTTTCTCTCTTATTTAGTTATTTTGCAAGATTTACCTGAAGAGGGAGAATGTTGGCAGTTGGAATTCTGGACCAAAAAGGTGCAAATCTGAGATACCTATTCTACACAACTCCAAATGTCCTGAAACTTTAGGAGATATGTTTTGGGATATTTTAAAAATATTGGGTGAAGAAACAACATAAGGGGACCCACCATGTGGCCACAAGCCTGGGGACGCACCCTAGCCCCAGGGCGTGCCTCCCTATCTTTGTGGGCCCCCTAGCCTGCCCCTGGTGTCCATCTTCTGCTATATGAAAGGTTTTGACCTAGAAAAAGCCATAAGGAAGCTTTTGGGATGAAGTGCGTCCGTCTCAAGGTGAAACCTGGGCAGAAGCAATCTAGGGCTCCCACGGAGCGATTTCGCCAGGGAAACTTCCCTCCGGAGGGGTAAAATGAAGCCATCGTCATCACCAATGATCCTCTCATCATGGGAAGGTCAATATTCATCAACATCTTCACTAGCACCATCCCCTCTCAAACCCTAGTTCATCTCTTGTATTCAATCTTTGTCTCAAAACCTCATATTGGTACCTGTGGGTTGCTAGTAGTGTTGATTACTCTTTGTAGTTGATGCTAGTTGGTTTATTTGGTGGAAGACCATATGTTCAGATCCTTAATGATATTCAATACTCCTCTGATCTTGAACATGATCATGCTTTGTGAGTAGTTACGTTTGTTCCTGAGGACATGGGAGAAGTCTTGTTATAAGTAATCATGTAAATTTGCTATTCATTCGATATTTTGATGAGATGCATGTTGTCTTTCCTCTTGTGGTATTATGTGAACGTCGACTACATGAGACTTCACCATGATTTGAGCCTGGGGTAAGGCATTGGGAAGTAATAATTAGATGATGGGTTGCTAGAGTGACAGAAGCTTAAACCCTAGTTTATGTGTTACTTCATAAGGGGCTGATTGGATCCACAGGTTTCATGCTATGGTAGGATTTATTTTAATTCTTATTTTGTAGTTGTGGATGCTTGCAAGAGGGGTTAATCATAAGTGGGAGGCTTGTCCAAGTAAGGACAACACCCAAGCACCGGTCCACCCACATATCAAATTATCAAAGTAACAAACGCAAATCATATGAGCGTGATGAAAACTAACTTGACCATAATTCCCATGTGCCTCGGGAGCACTTTGCTTTATATAAGAGTTCGTCCAGGCTTATAATTTGCTATCAAAAGGACTGGGCCACCTTTCTGCACCTTTGCTACACTTGTTACTTGTAAACCGTTACAAATTATCGTACTACCAAACTATCTATTGCCGATAATTTCAGTGCTTGCAGAAAATACCTTGCTAAAAACCGCTTGTCATTTCCTTCTCCTCCTCGTTGGGTTCGACACTCTTACTTATCGAAAGGACTATGATTGTTCCCCTATACTTGCGGGTCATCAACGGGCTATGGAAATGCCCATCAGTTGATGTTAATGCAAGGAGTGGGATTGCCATGCAACAGATGCACTAAGAGCTATAAGTGTATGAAAGCTCAAAAAGAAAAGTAAGTGGGTATGCATCCAACTTGCCTACTCTAGAAGACCTCGGGCATTTGAGGAAGCCCATCATTGGAATATACAAACCTAGTTCTATAATGAAAAATTCCCACTAGTTATATGGAAGTGACTACATAGGAGACTCTCTATATGAAAACATGGTGCTACTTAGAAGCACAAGTGTGGAAAATGATATTAACATTACCCCTTCTCTCTTTTCTCTCATTTTTTTATTGAGCTCTTTTGGCCTCTTTTTCTATTTTTTTCCGTACTTGGAACAATGCTCTAATAATTAGTAATGATGATCATCACACTTCTATTTACTTACATCTCATAATTACAACTCAATACTAGAACAAAATATGACTCTATATGAATGCCATTGGCAGTGTACCAGAATGTGCAATGATTTAGCATGACATGTGTAAAAAACGATGAACGGTTGTTGAGCCACAAATACTATGTCAGCTATATGATCATGCAAAGCAATATGATAATGATGATGTGTGTCATAATAATGGAAAGGTGGAAGTTTCATGGCAATATATCTTGGAATGGCTATGGAAATGTCATAATAGGTAGGTATGGTGGCTATTTTGAGGAAGATATAAGGAGGTTTAGGTGTGATAGAGAGTATCATACCATGAGGTTTGGATGCATCGATGAAGTTTTTACCACATCTCAAGGTGACAAAGGACAATGCATGGTACCGGAGAGGCTAGCAAATGGCAGAAAGGTGAGAGTGCATATAATCCATGGACTCACATTGGTCATAAAGAACTCACATACTTATTGTGAAATTTTATTAGCCTTTAAAGAAAAGTGCTACTACCCATGCCCCAAGGGGGGGTTGGTAGGAGTTAACCATCGTGCTCCCCCGACCTTCATGAAAAGGAAGACACTCAATAATAAATCATGCTCCAACTTCTTAGCATAACAGGAGACTAAACGTGCATGGTTCGGGAATCACAAACCTTAATACCAATAGCCTTCCTAAACCACAATCATTTACTAGTACCTCCCACATATTACCATATTTATATCGCAAAAATATTGCAAGGAATCAAACTTATCATATTCAGTGGTCTACATGAAAGTTCTTATTATATCCCTCTTGAATACCAATCATATTAGGACCAATTTCATAACTTGTGCATATTGAAATTACTATTATCAAACTCTCAAAATTATAAAAGTGAAGCATGAGAGGGCAAATATTTCTTTAGAATATAACCTATGTCGTGCTCTAAAATATATAAGTGAAGTAACAGAGCAACTGCCTAGCTCAAAAGATATAAGTGATGTCGCTTGAAGCTACGTCGGTATTTCCCCAAAGAGGAAGGGATGATGCGGCATAGCGGCGGTAGGTATTTCCCTCAGATATGAAAGCAAGGTTATCAAACCAGTAGGAGAACCAAGCAAAACAACGTAAACAATACCTGCACACAAATAACAACTTCTCGGAACACGACGTGTTAAAGGGGTTGTCAATCCCTTCCGGGGTACGGCGCCTCAAGATAGGCAAATGGACGTGAGGTAAATTTGTAGTAGATTGATAGATCGAACGCCAAATAAATAAATAAGAATAAATTGCAGCAAAATATTTTTGGGTTTTCAGATTAATAGATCTAAAAATAAATGCAAGAGAAAGTAGATCGCAAAGGCAAATATATGAGAAAGAAGACCCGGGGGCCGTAGGTTTCACTAGTGGCTTCTCTTGAGAAAAATAGCAAAAGGTGGGTAAACAAATTACTGTTGGGAAATTTATAGAACCTCAAATAATTACGACGATATCCAGGCAATGTGTTGGTCTCAGGCATCTAGAAGTAGTAGTAAAATTCCGAATTTGCATGGCAAGAACCATTTACGTAGGTAGCTACTTACCAAGTTGCCACGGACGACACTGTGTCGCTACAATGAGGAACTGTGTGATAGTAATTATACATGAGTTGTTGTTACAATGAGGAACTGTGAGATACGGCAGCTGTGTGATAGAATGGAATTGGTTTATTTTATTTTTTTATTTATAATAATTTAGTAGTAGCGTGGAAAAAACATGTGCGCTACTAGTATTTAGGATACTAGTAGCCTTGGTATTATAGACACGCTATTACTATTTCATTAGTAGTAGCGCGGGTCCATAATAGTAGTAGCGTGGGTGGCATACACGCTACTACTAACAAAGTTAGTAGTAGCGCGGGTTTAACCCACGCTACTACTAACTTTTAGCTGTAGCGCGATACTAGTAGCGCGTGTACCCGCGCTACTAGTAGCCATTTTACCCGCGCTACTAGTAGCCTTTTTCCTAGTAGTGATACTTAGTGCAAAATCAAGGCTAGCAAAAGAATGGGAAGCGACCAACTAAGAAACGAATGATCTCATAAGCAAGCATTAAGCATAAATAACACAGAATAATGCACCATAAGTAGGATATAATTTCATTGCATGACTATTGACTTTCGTACTTGCATAGGGAATCACAAACCTTAACACCAATATTCTTACTAAAGCATAATTACTCATCAATATGACTCACATATCACATCATCATATCTCAAAACTATTACTAGGAATCAAGCTCATTTTGTCCAATGATCTTCATGAAAGTTTTTATTATATCCTTCTTGGATATCTGTCACTTTGGGACTAATTTTCATGTATTGCTTTTGACAAGATCCAACAAATATAAGTGAAGATCATGAGCATAATAATTTTTCTTTCTCTCAAATTAATTGAAGTAAGCAAGAGAGAATTTCTTGAAAATTTTACTAACTCTCAAATAAATCTAAGTGAATCAAGAGAGCATTTCTTCAAAAATACTAAAGCACACCGTGCTCAAAAAGATATAACTGAAGCACTAGATCAAGTCCATTGCTCATAAAAATTGAAGTCAAGCATAGAGAGCAATTCTAACAAGTCATGCAATAATTTTGGCTCTCTCAAATAGGTGTGTCCAGCAAGGATTGATAACTTGAAAGACAAAATAAAACAAGGAAAGACTCATATCATACAAGACGCTCCAAGCAAAACACATATCATGTGACGAATAAAAATATTGTTTTGGATCATTGGAAGAAAGCGGGGTGCCACTCGGGGGCATCCCCAAGCTTAGTTGGTTGCTCATTTTTGGATAATAGTTTGGGATGTCGGGGCATCCCCAAGCTTAGGCTCTTCCATCCTTCCTTCATCCATCGTAAGATAACCCAAACTTGAAAACTCCAATCACACAAAACTCAACAAAACCTTCGTGAGATCCGTTAGTATAAGAAAATAATAAATCACTACTATAAGTATTGTATCAAACCAATTCATATTTCGTTATTGTATTATATATATTGTATTCCAACTTTTCTATGGCAAAAATTCATCAAAGAAAACCATAGAGCCATAAAAATAAGCACACAACACAAAGAAAACAGAATCTCTCAAAAAGAGAACACTCTGTAGAAATATGACTATTTCGAATACTTTTGTAAATCTAAAAATTATGAAAAATTATGATGACCTGAGAAATTTGTATATTGAAGTACTACAAGTGGAATGGGTATTTTATCTCTCTCTGGTAAAAAAATTAATCTCGTGAGCGTAAAAGTCTCTGTTTTTTCAGCAAGATCAAACAACTATCACCCAAGAAGATCCTAAAGGCTTTACTTGGCAAAAACACTAACTAAAACATAAAAAAATCATAACAATAGCATAATTGTGTCAACACACAAAAACAAGAAGAAAAAAGCAAAAATAAAATTTATTTACTGGGTTACCTCCCAACAAGCGCTATAATTTTACGCCCTTAGCTAGGCATAAAGCAAGGATCTAAGTTTTGTCATCTTTAGTTCGAGATCCATAAGATGCCCTCATGACTGATTCATAAGGTGGCATAATTCTACTTCTAGTAAAGTGTTCCATACCCTTCCTGAAAGGAAATTGGAACTTAATATTGCCTTCTTTCATATCAATCACGGCAACGATAGTGCGTAAAAACAGTCTAGCAAGAATAATTGGACAAGACGGATTGCAATCAATATCAAGAACAATAAAATCTATGGGCACATAATTCCTATTTGCAAGAATAAGAACATCATTAATTCTTCCCATAGGCTTTTTAATAGTAGAATCCGCCAAATGCAAATTCAAAGGACACTCTTCAATATTAGTAAGACCAAGCACATCACATAAAGATTTTGGAATTGTAGAAACACTAGCACCCAAGTAACACAAAGCAAAACACTCATAATTTTTAATCTTGACTTTGATAGTAGGTTCTCATTCATCATGCAATTTTTCAGGAATTGAAACTTCTAATTCCAATTTTTCTTCAAGAGCTTTCATCATAGCATCAACAATATATTTAGTAACAGCTTTATTTTTTTCATAAGCATGGGGTGAATTTATCATGGAGTGCAACAAATAAATACTATCAATCAAAGAGAACCAATCATAATTAAAGTATTTGTAATCCAAAAGAGTGGGCACATCACTAGATAAAGTTTTGACCTCTCCAAACCAACTTTCATCAATTTTCTCAACAAGATTTTCACCCTCCGAAATATTGGGATGCCTTCTACCTAAAGTTGACTCTTCTCCAGTCCCTTTTTCATCAATATTGACTTTACTAAAGAAGGAATAAATGGAAGAAACACCAATCATTTTAAGATCTTCATCACTTTTGCGAAAGGAATCACTAGAAAATGATTTTTCTAAAAATTCTCTTTTAGCTCTAAGCCTAGCGGTTCTTTTCTTACTTTCATCCATAGGAACATAAAGATCTTTAATTGATTCATCAACCTTAGGCACAAAAAATTTCATCTCGATTTTCCACATAATGAGCAATTCTTTCAACACTTCTAGACAAATCATCAATCTTACTCAACTTTTCTTCTATGGAAGTGTTGAAAACTTTTTGTGTATTGATAATTTCTTTAATATTATTCTCAAGATCAGAGGTGTTCCTATTATTATTATAAGATTGATTTCCATAGGAATTACCATAATTATTAGAGGAATTACTAGGAAAAGGCCTAGGATTAAAATTGCCTCTATAAGCATTGTTGTTGAAATTATTTCGAGAGATAAAATTCACATCTATGGCATCACTATTTTGATCAATGAAAGTAGACAAAAGAATATCATTAAGATCAATAGGAGCATTTCTACTAGCAACCAATTTCACAAGAGCATCAACTTTTTCACTCGAAGAAGAAATTTGTTCAACTGAATTAACTTTTTTTACTAGTAGGAGCTCTTTCGATATGACATTGCGAGTAATTTGCCATAATATTATCAAGAAATTTGGTGGCTTCACCCAAAGTAATTTCCATAAAAGTACCACCCGCGGTGGAATCTAAAATATTACGAGAAACAAAATTCAACCCCGCATAAAAAATTTGTATGATCATCCAAAGATTTAACCCATGAGTTGGGCAATTCCTTAGCATCATTTTCATCCTTTGCCAAGATTGTGCAACATGCTCATGTTCAAGTTGATTGAAATTCATGATCTTGGTTCTAAGGGAAATAATTTTGCAGGAGGAAATACTTAGTGATAAAAGCATCTTTGCACTTATTCCAAGAATCGATACTATTGCGAGGCAAAGAAGAGAACCAAATTTCTACAGAATAACGCAAAGAAAATGGAACTAATTTCATATTGACCACATCATTGTCCACATCTTTTTTCTTTTGCATATCACATAATTCCACGAAGGTATTAAGATGGGACGCGGTATCCTCATTAGGAGTACCGGAAAATTGGTCTTTCATAACAAGATTCAACAAAACAGTATTAATATCACAAGATTCCGCACTAGCGGCAGGAGGAGCAAGCGGAGTGCCAATAAAATCATTGTTTTTGGTATTTAAGAAATCAAATAACTTGGTGTTCTCTTGAGTCATGATGACTACACAACAAGATTGCACTAAAAAACATATCCGACAAGAAAACGGCGAATGAAAAAGATAGGCGAATAAAATGGCAAATTTTGTGAAGTGGGGGAGAGGAAAATGAGAGGAAAATGCAAAGTAATGTAAATTGCAAGGAGATGAGATTTGTGATTAGGAACCTGGTATATGTTGAAGATCCTTCGTGGCAACGGCGCCAGAAATTCCTTTTGATGCCGCTTGAAGCTACGTCGGTATTTCCCCAAAGAGGAAGGGATGATGCAGCACAGCAGCGGTATGTATTTCCCTCAGATATGAAACCAAGGTTATCGAACCAGTAGGAGAACCAAGAAACACAACATAAACAGCACCTGCACACAAATAACAACTTCTCGCAACCCGATGTGTTAAAGGGGTTGTCAATCCCTTCCGGGCTACGGTGCCTCAAGATAGGCAAAAGGACGTGATGTAAATTTGTAGTAGATTGATAGATTGAACGCCAAATAAATAAATAAATAAATAAATAAATAAGAATAAATTGCAGCAAGATATTTTTGGGTTTTGGATTAATAGATCTGAAAATAAATCCAAGAGAAAAGTATATCACAAAGGCAAATATAAGATAAAGAAGACCGAGGGGTCGTAGGTTTCACTAGTGTCTTCTCTAGAGAAAAATAGCAAACGGTGGGTAAAAAAATTACTGTTGGGAAATTGATAGAACCTCAAATAATTATGACGATATCCAGGCAATGATCATTATATGGGCATCACGTCCAAGATTAGTAGACCGACTCCTGCCTGCATCTACTACTATTACTCCACACATCGAGTGCTATCCAGCATGCATCTAGTGTATTAAGTTCATGGAGAAACGAAGTAATGCAATAAGAACGATGACATGATGTAGACAAGATCTATCTATGTAGAGATAGACCCCATCATTTTATCCTTAGTAGCAACGATACATACGTGTCGTTTCCCTTTCTGTCACTGGGATCAAGCACCGTAAGATCGAACCCACTACAAAGCACCTCTTCCCATTGCAAGATAAATAGATCAAGTTGTCCAAACAAAACCCAAATATCGGAGAATAAATACGAGGCTATTAGCAATCATGCATATAAGAGATCAAAGAAACTCAAATAACTTTCATGGATATAAAAAGAAAGATGTGATCATAAACTCAAAGTTCATCGATCCCAACAAACAGACCGCAAAAGAGTTACATCATACGGATCTCCAAGAGACCATTGTATTGAGAATCAAAAGAGAGAGATGAATCCATCTAGCTACTAACTATGGACCTGAAGGTGTACAAAGAACTACTCACGCATCATCGGAGAGGCACCAATGGAGGTGATGAACCCCATCCGAGATGGTGTCTAGATTGGATCTGGTGGTTCTGGACTCTACGGTGGCTGGATGAATATTTCGTTGACTCCCCTAGGGTTCTGGTATTTTGGGGGTATTTATAGGGCAAAGAGGCGGTCCGGGATGCACCCGAGGAGGGCACAACCCACCAGAGCGCACCTGGGCCTCCTGGCGCGCCCTGGTGGGTTGTCCCCTCCTCGGGACTCCCCCCAGGTGCAACCAGGGCCCAACATGTTCCTTCTGGTCCATAAAGAATCTCCGTAAAGTTTCATGGCATTTGGACTCCGTCTGATATTGATTTCCTGTGATGTAAAAAACATAGAAAAAACAGGAACTGGCACTTGGCACTATGTCAATAGGTTAGTAGCAAAAAATGATATAAAATGATTATAAAATATCCAAGATTGATAATATAACAGCATGGAATAATCAAAAATTATAGATACATTGAAGACGTATCAATAAGTGAAGCACGTAGAGTATTCTAACAAATCACGAATAATGTGTGTCCCTCTCAAAAAGGTATGTTCAGCAAAGATGATTGTGACAAACTAAAAATCAAACAAATCAAAGACTCATATGGTACACGACGACCGAAGACTCATATAATACTCGACGCTCCAAGAAAAACTCATATCATGTGATGAATTAAAATATAGATCCAATAATTTACCGATGGTTGGTAGAACAAAGAGGGGATTCCATCTGGGGCATCCCCAAGCTTAGAATCTTGGTGTCCTTGAATATTACCTTGGGGTGCCTTGGGCATCCCCACGCTTAGGGTCTTTCCACTCCTTATTCCTCATCCATCATGATCTCACTCAAAAAACTTGAAAACTTCAGCACACAAAACTCAACAAAAAACTCGTGAGATCCATTAGTATAACAAGCAAATCATAAATTTTAGGTACTGTTGTAAACCCATTCATATTTTATTATTGCATAATACCTACTATATTCTAACTTCACCATGACTTATACCCCCCGATACAATCCATAGGTTCTTTAAAACAAGCAAACAATGCAACAGAAATAAAATATGTCAAAAATAGAATGGTTTGCAATGAACTGGACAATGACCATACTTTTTAACTCCAAAATTTCTGAAAAATTAGGAGAACGTGGGAAATTTGTATATCAATCTTCTGTAAAATATTCAGAATTTTATCACATTGAGTGAATCTAAAAAATTCGGCTACTGGGTGCAAAAGTTTCTGATTTCTCACAGAATCAAAGCAACTATCATCCAAATCATCCCAAAGGATTTACTTGGAACAAACACTAATTTAAACACAAAAACACAACCATAAGAGTAGCATAATTGTGTGCACAAAAAACCCCAGAAAAGAAACAAGAAAAATAAAGATAACTTTTGGGTTGCCTCCCCACAAGCGCTATCGTTGTACGCCCCTAGCTAGGAGTAATGCATAGTTTCAAATGTTTTAATCCTTCATATCCAATTCCTTAATCACACATCCATGCTTCCTAGGAGGTTTAGCATACATATTTTTAACAATCGCACTCCTAGGTATAAAGTTGAGAAATCTATTCTCATACATAGGCTCCTTTATTAAATCAATGAAATTGGGGTCGACACTAATCATTTTAAGATTGGCACTTTCATTGGTAGACGTGGCACCCTTGTTCTTAGGAACATACATAAGCTTGCAATTCTTACTAGGAGGAGTCTTTTCAATAGTTTCAATGAGAGAAAAAGCGGAACCTAAATTATTAATAATTTCTTCCAACTTATCGATACTAGCAGGGCTTTGGTCCATCCTCTCATTAATTATTGGTTCCTTTTCTTTTAGCATCTTAAAAGTGGCTCCTACCTTTGAACCGAATTGAGTAATATGATTATGAATCTTTTATCAAAATTTTCAATATACTCTACGGTCGGCATTTTATTCTCAATAGCCTCTAGCCTTTGCCTAACATGCTCTGAAGTTAATGGTATTTCATTAATGATGATAGGTGGTGATCCCACTAAATTTACCATAGCATTGAAAGCATCCATAGGGTGACTACTCAAGAAATTTCCTCCGATAATGGTATCTAGCACAAATCTATACCAAGTAGTAACACCCAGGTAAAAATTCCAAAGAAGAACGGTAGTAGATTGCTTACAAGTTGATCTATTTTGAGCATCGAAAATCCTATACCAAGCATCTTTCAAATTCTCCCCTCCCCTTTGCTTATAATTGACAACCTCATTTTCAAGGGTACATGTAATAAGGAACTAGCCATAACGGTGAAGCAAGCAAACAAGTGAACCCGCAAAAAGGCAAACAAAAAATACTTTTGTGTTTTTGTGAAATCATTTTAGAAGTGGGGGAGATGAAAACGAGAGACAAATGGCAAATGAAAGTAAATGCAAGGAGATGAAAGTTTATGCGATGTGTGGAGTAATAATAGTAGATGCAGTATAGTAGAGATAATTATTTCCCTCAGTTAAGAACCAAGGTTATCAATCCAGTAGGAGAACCATGCAAGACCTCGTGAACAACACCGACACACAAAATAACAAATACTTGCACCCGACGCAAACAAGGTCTTGTCAATCCCTTGGCGGTTAATTGCAAGGATAAAATCTTGTAGTGTTAGATAGATAAACAAAAACACAAATAACATAATGGTAAAGAAATTGTAGCAAGGTATTTGTGGATTTTAATATATGATAAAGACAGACTGGGGGCCATAATTTTCACGATAGGCTTCTCTCTTGAACAAAAAGCTTACGATGGGTAAACAAATTATTGTTGGGCAACTAATAGAAAAGCACATAGTTATGACGATATCCAAGGCAATGATCATGTATATAGGCATCACGTCCAAGACAAGTAGACCGACTCTTGTCTGCATCTAGTATTATTACTCCACACATCGACCGCTATCCAGCATGCATGAAGAGTATTAAGTTCATAAAGAACGAAGTACACCTTAAGCAAGATGACATGATATAGACAAAGTAAATCCCATCATTTTTCCCTTAATGAAAACAATACAAATGCGTGTCTTGTCCTTTTCTATCACTAGGATATAGAGCACCGCAAGATTCAACCCACTACAGAGCAACTCTCCCATTGCATGATAAATCAATCTAGTTGGCCAAACCAATCGGGTTGATCGGAGAGAAATACAAAGCTATAATAATCATGCATAAAAGAGTTTAAAGAAGACTCAAATAATATTCAGAGATAATCTGATCGTAAACCCACAATTCATCGGATCACCAAAAACACACCACAAAAGAAGATTACATCGAATAGATCTCCAAGAACGTCGAGGAGAACATTGTATTGAAGATCAAAGAGAGTGAAGAAGCCATCTAGCTACTAGCTATGGACCCGTAGGTCTGTGGTAAACTACTCACACATTGTTGGAAGGGCAGCAAGGCTGATGTAGAGGCCCTCCGTGATCGATTCCCCCTCCGGGAGAGTACCAGAAAAGGCCTCCAGATGGGATCTCGCAAGAACAGAGACTTGCGGCTGCGGAAAAGTATTTTGGGTGGCTCTCTGTTGGTATCCTGATTTTAGAGAATTTATAAGGTGAAATTATGTTAAACGGAGGAAGGAGGAGCCCACAAGGTACTTGGGCATGCCCTAGTGCCTTCTGGCCTACTCCTTCGCCTTTTGGCCTAATGTCAAAGGATCTAGGGTCTATTATGTCCAGAAAAAATCTTCAAAAAGTTTCGTGGCATTTGGACTTCGTTTGGTACTGATTTCCTGGAAAACCAAAAACAGGAAAAAACAACAACTACACTTGGCACTAAGTTAGTAACAAAAAATGATATATATATATATAAGTGCATATAAAACATCCAAGATTGATACTATAATAGCATGGAATAATAAAAAATTATTGATACGTTGGAGACGTATCAAGCACCCGCACACAAAAGACCAAATACTTGCACCCAAGGCGATCAAGGTGGTTGTCAATCCGCATGGTGGTTATTTGCAAGGAAAAATCTGATAGCGATAGATACATAGAAAAATATAGCTGTAAATAAATTACGGCAATGTGTTTTTGGATTTTATATATGATAAACATAGACCTGGGAGCCATAGTTTTCACTAGAGGCTTCTCTCTCGAACAAAATACATATGGTGGGTAAACAAATTATTGTTGGGCAATTGATAGAACATCGCATAGTTATGATGATATTCAAGCCAATGATCATGTATATAGGCATCACGTCCGAGACAAGTAGACCGACTCCTGCTTGCATCTACTACTATTACTCCACCCATCGAAGGCTATCCAGCATGCATCTAGGGTATTAAGTTCATGAAAAATGGGGTAATGCCTTAAGCAAGATGACATGATGTAGACAAAGTAAACCCAAGCAATATGAATAAACTCCATCTTTTTAACCTTAGTGGCAACAATACAAATACGTGTCATGTCCCCTTCTATCACTGGGATTGAGAACCGCAAGATCAACCAATTACAAAGCATCTCTCCCATTGCAAGATAAATCAATCTAGTTGGCCCAACCAAATGGATAGATTGGAGAGAAATACAATGCTATGATAATTATGCATAAAATAATTCAGAGAAGACTCAGTTAATATTCATGAATAATCTGATCATAAACCCACAATTCATCGGATCCCAACAGATACACCACAAAAGAAGATTACATCAAAAGATCTCCAAGAACATCGAGGAGAGCATTGTATTGAAGATCAAAGAGAGAGAAGAAGCCATCTAGCTACTAGCTATGTACACGAGGTCTGTGGTAAACTACTCACACATCATGGAAAGGGTAATAAGGTTGATGTAGGAGCCCTCCATGATCGATTCCCCCTCCGGTAGGGTGCAGGAAAA
Source organism: Triticum urartu (assembly GCF_003073215.2). Taxonomy (NCBI): domain Eukaryota; kingdom Viridiplantae; phylum Streptophyta; class Magnoliopsida; order Poales; family Poaceae; genus Triticum; species Triticum urartu. The sequence continues at coordinate 18,091 of NW_024119883.1, forward strand.
GGCCTCCAGATGGGATCACGGAAGGAAAGAAACTTGTGGCGGCGGAAAAAGTATTTAGGGTGGCGCCATGATGTATTGGGAATATTTGGGAATTTATAGAGGTGGAATTAGGTAAAGAGGTTGATGAAGAAATCAATACCATTGTTACACCCATAGCCCCTGCTACTATACATACTAGACCAATTACTAGAGCTCGTGCATGCCAATTGAATTACTAGGTACTTTTGTTTCCTGGTGAAAATTCTAGCGTTCATGAGAATACGATGCTGCCTAAATTGGATACATTTGTGTTGATTACCAATGAAGGGCCTAGCATGGATAAGTGGGATGAACACTGGAGCAGGATCAAGCAAGGATATGAAGGCGCCCACAAAAGGGATCCATAATGGCATTTCTAGTGCAATTTGAGCACTTTGAAGCCTCCGTGATGACCTACAAGGACATGGATGAAATATACAAGATGCCCCTTCATAAATTTCTTCCATAGCTTATTTTAGGTGTTGCGCCACCTTATTTTTGGGCCAGGCCCTTGTAATTTCAAAATACTTAAGTATAGGCTGTTTTTAGAGTCTATATGTGTGGGGAAACAAAGTTAGGGTTGGTTTTGGACCCCTCCTACAAGGGTTCACGAAATTCCCCTCTACTCCTCCATATATAGAGCCCTCAGGGCGTCGTTTAGACTTTGGGTTTTGTTTAGATTAAAAGTTCGCATTAGCTGCAACTTCGCGTACTTCGTTTGTATTCAACGACCAGACCAAGACGTCACAGAACCCCACTTTCATCAATAAAGTTTTCCTCTTATATTCGCAATATCCTGATTGCAATCTCAGTTTCTTTCTTATTCTTCGTTTGCTCGTAGGAAATAGACCCTCGTGGTTAGGTTGATCGTGCTCCAGCGTGGTCAATAACCCCTCGGAAGTTGGTTTAGCGATTGCTAAGGCGCGACATCTCACACGTTCGTAGTCGGATCATGAAGGTCGACTCCCATAGAGAATGATAGCTATCTCATCGAAACATCGGGACACCTTTGCCTCTATCAAGTGGTATCAGATTTCCAAGTTGCTCGGTGAGATTTTCTAGTTTTTTTATAGTTTAGATCGAGTCTATTCTTCATACCTACAGTCCAAGAAAAGCCAAAAAAGGGTTAGTTCATCATATCCGAACCAATTTGAGCCTTTGCATAATCTTTTTAGGGTTTTCCTTTGTTGAATTTGCGGTTGCATCGTCGTGTCGTGTTGCTAGTATTAGCGTCTAGCCCTTTAGAGTTTCGAGTTCTATTGCAGTTTGTCACGCCGCCGCCGCACCATCTTCATCGCTGCTGCCATATACCACCACCACTGCCATATCCTACCACCGCTGCCATATACCACCACCGCTGCCATATCATACCAACGCATATCCACCACCAATCTGAGTCCATATATACCATGCCACCAATCTGAGTCCACATATACCACCACCTGTCCATCACCAATCCGAGTCCATCCCATATTAGGTTTGCTTTTGAGATCCATCTAGTTTCAGATTCGTGTTTCCTTGCCTGTGTAGGTTTCCAAAAAAAGTGTGGAGACCCCCGGGCAGTTTTTAGGCCAAAATTTTGGCTGGTGAAAATATTTTCCCCTATCCTGTTTTTTACGCTTTTCTGAGTCTTTTGAGACACATGCCATCATAATGATTTTTTATCGCACTTTTTGGTCGTCACTGCCCTAATTTCCGAAAAAATAGTCAAAAAATTTTGTGCCTATCCTGTTATTTTGACTTGGGAAGAGTTTTTGAGACACTTGTCGTTATAGTGATTTCTGGCAAAAAAAAGGAGCGCAAAAAAGAGAGAGAAAAAATGCAGAGTGTGATTTTCCCTTATTTCCGTGCAGCACCGTGATTTTGTTAGTGTTCTAGGCTCACGTCTCTGGCATCGAGAGCCTAGGACCAGCACATTACCATTGTTGAGCGTTTATTGAACTTTGCATCCCTGAATAGATTATTGCTGACTTTTTTGCTACCATATCATAAGCCTTCCCAGCTCCACATACATCTACATCATGCGTTTCACACCACCTAGCAATCACTCCGTCCAAGCTTTGAGAGTTTTGACTACAACGGTTGCCGATCACCACCTGTTGCTAGGTAAGAACTAGTAAGAATTTGAGATTTTCTTGACGGATTTGTGACACCCCACCACCACCACTTTCTAGTAGTCTTGTGTGTTTTGATTGCTGCTAACCATGGAAGGACCACAAGCCGAAGAGATTGACTGGGAGGACATGACGAACAAGGAGCTTCATGATAAATTTTAGCAAATGTTGAGTCAACAGGTGGAATACATTATGGCTAGGTTTGGAAAGGCACTAGAGAGGATTGATGAAATTGAGAAGACAATTCACACCAAGTTGGACGTCAAGTTCGATGAAGTACTCGCACGTCTACCACAGCCACCACCTGCATCTGCTACACCATTGCAACAACATCAACAACCACCTCCATGCCATGATCCAGCAAAGCGAGTGCAGTGTGTTCCTCTTGAGCCAGGACAAACTTCTGGTGCCGCTGCTACTGTTGTTGATGCTTCTGTAGCTCCTGTTGCTACTGCAGAGGTGGAGTACTATTACAAGGATGAGGTTGATCAAAATCAGAACTACATGCAACCACTAACACCACCACCAACGGGTTGACCTCATGCATATAATCACAACCGTAGGGCTGCAGCACCACCTCAGGTACGAGATTATGACCATATTCCTAAACTAAAATTGAATATTGCACCACTTGAGGGTAGATACATTCCTGATGTATATCTTACTTGGGATTTAGAAACTGAACAATGTTTCACATGCTTACAATATCCTGAGGATAGACGTGTTGTTGTTGTTGTTTGTGAATTCGCTAGTTTTGCTTCTGTTTGGTGATTTGAACATTGTAGATTATATCATAATAATATCCCTACTACTTGGGCTGCTTTGAAAACTGCTATGCGTACTCATTGGGTTACACCATATTATCAACCTAAATTACTTCAACAACTGCAGCGTTTGAGACAAGGAAAAAACTTCTGTAGAGGACTATTATCAGGAATTACAAACTGGCATGATTAGATGTGGATAATGAAGCTATGCTTGCACATTTTATCGGTGTATTAAATAGAGAGAGATTCAGACCATTCTAGAGTATAAGGAGTATAATAATATCACATGTTTATTTCATCTTGCTTGCAAAGCTGAACGTGAAGTGCAGGATCGACAGCCATTGTCGTGAACTAATTTTTCTGTAGGATGATACGTCTCCATCGTATCTACTTCGCCAAACTCTTTTGCCCTTGCTTTGGACTCTAATTTGCATGATTTGAATGGAACTAACCGGGACTGACGTTGTTTTCAGCAGAATTGCGACGGTGTTATTTTTGTGCAGAAATAAAAGTTCTCGTAATGACCAGAAACTTCACGGAGATCAGTTTTGGAATAAATAAAAAATATTGGCGAAAGAATCAACCGAAGGGGACCAACACCCTGTCCACAAGGGTGAAGGGCGCGCCAAACCCCTGGGGCGCGCCCTCTGATCTTGTGGGTCCCACGAGGCTCCACCGACCTCAACTCCAACTCCATATATTCACGTTCGGGGAGAGAAAAAATCAAAGAGAAGGATTCATTGCATTTTATGATACGGAGCCGCCGCCACTCCTGTTCTTCCTCGGGAGGGCATATTTGGAGTCTATTTTGGGCTCCGAAGAGGGGAAGTCGTCGCCATCGTCATCATCAACCATCCTACATCACCAATTTCATGATGTTCACTACTGTGCATGAGTAATCCCATCATAGGCTTACTGGGCAGTGATGGGTTGGATGAGATTTACCATGTAATCGAGTTAGTTTTGTTAGGGTTTGATTCCTAGTGTCCACTATGTTCTAAGATTGATGTTGCTATGACTTTGCTATGCTTAATGCTTGTCACTAGGGCCCGAGTGACATGATTTCAGATCTGAACCTATTATGTTGTCATGAATATATTTGTGTTCTTGATCCTATCTTGCAAGTTATAGTCACCTACTACGTGTTATGATCCAGCAACCCCGGAATGACAATAGTCGGGACACTTCTCGGTGATGACCGTAGTTTGAAGAGTTCATGTATTCACTAAGTGCTAATGCTTTGGTCTGGTACTCTATTAAAAGGAGGCTTTAGTATCCCTTAGTTTCCAATAGGACCCCGCTGCCACGGGAGGGTAGGAAAAAAGATGTCATGCAAGTTCTTTTCCATAAGCACATATGACTTTATTCGAAATACATGCCTATATTATATTGATGAATTGGAGCTAGTTCCGTGTCAGCCTATGTTATAACTGTTGCATGATGAATGCCATCCGACATAATTATCCATCTTTGATCCATTGCCTACGAGCTCATTTCATATTGATCTTTGCTAAGTTACTTTTCCGTTGCCACTGTTACGATTGCTACAAACTGCTATAGTTACTTTTGCCACTATTACCGATACTTCCATACTACTTTGCTAATAAGTACTTTGCTACAGATATTAAGTCTTTCAGGTGTGGTTGAATTGACAACTTGGCTGCTAATACTTGAGAATATTCTTTGGCTCCCCTTGTGTCGAATCAATAAATTTGGGTTGAATACTCTACCCTCGAAAACTGTTGTGATCCCTTATACTTGTGGGTTATCAACACCTTTTTCTAGCGCCGTTGTCGGGGAGTATAGCTCTATTCTCTAAGTCACTTGGGATTTATATATATTGATCACTATGAGGAATTTGAAAGATCAAAGAACCAATATTTTTCCCTCAACTACGAGGAGAGGTAAGGAACTGCCATCTAGCTCTGCACTTGATTCACCTTCTGTTTTGAGTAAACTTGTGATACATGCACCCGCTATTGATTCTGATATGTCGCATGTTATTGATGGTGCCACTTCTGCTATGCATGATGCTTATGATGATACTACTTTTGTGCTTGATAATACTATTCCACTAGGTGAATTTTTGATAAAGAACTTGCTGGGGTTAGAGAGAATGAAATTACTGAAACTAATCATATTATTGAAACTAAATATTATGGATGAGGAAATTGCTAGAGACTTTCTTGATTGTAATAATAGAGATGATCTTAAGAAACTGTTAGCTAAGCTAAAAGAAAAGTCTTTGAATGCTAGAATGCAATATGACCTTATGTTTGCTACTTCACCTATATTTGTTAATGATAAGGATAATGAATTCTCTGTCGATCCTGAGTTAATTACTTTGGTAGAATCTGATCCCTTCTATGGTTATGAATCTAAAACTGTTGTGGCACATCTTACTAAATTGAATGATATAGCCACCCTATTTCCTCATGAGGAAAATTTTCTCTATTACTATATTCTTAAGTTGTTTCCTTTCTCATTAAAGGGTGATGCTAACTTATGGTTTAATTCTCTTGCTCCTGGTTGTGTGCGTAGTCCCCAAGATATGATTTATTACTTCTCTGAAAAATATTTCCCTGCTCATAAGAAATAATCTGCCTTATGGGAAATATTTAACTTTGTGTAAATTGTAGAAGAGAGTCTCCCACAAGCTTGGGGGAGGCTTCTCCAATTACTTAATGCTTTGCCTGATCATCCTCTCAAGAAAAATGAAATACTTGATACCTTTTATAATGGACTAACCGATGCTTCCAGAGACCACCTGGATAGTTGTGCTGGTTGTGTTTTCGGGGAAATAACTATCGAACTAGCTGAATTGCTATTGAATAATATATTGAGCAATGATAATGATTGGAAACTTCCTCGACCAACTCCTAAGCAAATTCTGAAAAATGGGTATTCTATTTCTAAGTCCTAAAGATATGCAAGAGGCAAATAAATCTATGAAATAAAAGGTACTTAAGCTGAAGACCTTAAGGATTTACCGCCTATTGAAGAAATACATGGTCTTGATAACCTGACACAGGTAGTAGAGGTAAACTCTCTTTATAGATTTGATGAAGGTGATGTTCCTCATAATAAGTCTTCTAGTCAATGCTTGGATGAGTTTGATAATTTTATTACTAAACAAGAAAACTTCAATGCTTATGTTAGTAGGCAATTGAAACATAATGCTTACATGCTTAACCACTTGGGTGATTATATGAGTAGAACCGTTAATGATCTTAAGCTTATTAGTAAACATGATTCCATGGTTACAACTCAAGTAGAACAAGTACTTAAGCCACATGATGATTTTCTTAATGAGTTGAATAGTAAGAATAATGATAATGTTGTTAGGGTTATGACTAGAGGTGGTAAAATGACCCAGGAACCTTTGTATCCTGAGGGACATCCTAAGAGAGTTGAGCAAGATTCTCAGAGAATTAATACCGATGCAACTAGTCCTAGTAATAATAATAAGAAGAAAACTGATAGGACTTTGTATGCTTCTAGTGAACCTGTTATAAATACACCTGAGAATCCCAATGAAATTTCTATTTCTGATGCTGAGACACAATCTCGTGATGAACATGAACCTAGTGATAATGTTAATGATGATGTTCATATTGATGCTCAACCTAGTAATGATAATGATGTTGAGGTAGAACCTGTTGTTGATCTTGATAACCCACAATCAAAGAATCAATGATATGATAATAGAGACTTCGTTGCTAGGAGACATGGTAGAGGAAGAGAACCATGGATTCAGAAACCCATACCATTTCCTCCTAAGCCATCCAAGAAAAAGGATAACGGGGATTTTGAGAGCTTTGCTGAAATGATTAGACCTATCTTTTTGCGTATGTGTTTGACTAATATGCTTAAAATGCCTCCTTATGCTAAGTATATGAAAGCTATTGTTACTAATAGAAGAAAGATACTGGAAGCTGAAACTTCCACCATGCTTGCTAATTATACTTTTAAGGGTGGAATACCAAAGAAACTTGGAGATCCAGGAGTACCAACTATACCATGCTCCATTCAAAGAAACTATGTTAAAACTGCTTTTATGTGATCTTGGATCCGGTGTTAGTTTTATGCCTTTCTCTTTATATCGTAGACTTGAATTGAATAAGTTGACACCTACTGAAATTTCTTTGCAAATGGCTGATAAATCAACTTTTGTACCCATCGGTATTTGTGAGGATGTGCCTGTTGTGGTTGCAAACGTTACTATCTTAACGGACTTTGTTATTCTTGATATTCCCGAGGACGGCAGTATGCCGATCATCCTTGGTAGACTCTTTTTGAATACTGCAAGGGCTGTTATTGATTGCAAAAAAGGCAATTTCACTTTTCATGTTAATGGTAATGAGCATACGGTACACTTTCCGAAGAAACAACCTCAAGTTCATAATATCAATTCTATTGGAAAAATTTCAACTATTACTATTGGAGGTTTTGAATTCCCCCTTCCTACTGTCGAAAAGAAATATGATATTCTTATAGTTGGGGGCATGCATATCCCCATTGAGGTAACCTAGTTTTATTCAAAAATTCTCCTATTTCATGTCATTCGAAAGAAGTTTGTTAATAAGACTTGATCAACCTTGTTAATGGATTCCTTTTGATGAGCATAAGATGGTTGAATTTAGAAAGCACAACTCTCTGTACCTATCTTGTACTTTCTATTATTTAGATTAAATAAAGAAAAAATAGTATTATTTGTCTCTTTTCTAAATTATCTGTGCAATAAAAAATGTCCTGGAAATAAAAGTTCTCCAAATGCCCTGAAAATTTAGTATGATTTTTATAGAATATTTGAGAATTTATGGCACTGAGAACACACTAGGGGGCTTCACCAGTGGGCCACAAGGGTGGATGGCACGCCCTACCCCCTTGGGCGCGCCCCTACCTTGTGGGTCCCACGCGGCTCCCCTCCACTTATTCCAGCACCAATCTACTTCATCTTCCTCCAGAAAAAATCGTCTTGTAGCTCAAACCCGTGTTCTTGCTCATTTTGCTGCCATTTTCGATCCCCTTGCTCAAAGCTCCATTCGGAAAACTGCTTTGGGGGATTGTTCTTCGGTATGTGACTCCTCCAATGGTCCAATTAGTTTTTGTTCTAGTGCTTTATTTATTGCAAATTTTTGCTGTTGTGGCGACCTTATTCTTGAGCTTGCATGTCAAATTTATATGGTCCAAAGTAGTTTTGATGCATGATATAGCCTCTAAACACTTGTAGGAGTAGTTACTATCAATTTTGTTGAGTTTGCTTCACTTTTATTTCGAGTCACTAAAATTTTTAGAAATTTTCAGAGAAAGAAAATGATGAGGAGATTGTTGAGAGGCTCATCGAGTTGGGGTTCGAAGGAAAAATAAAATGAAGAGAAGGAAAAGCCCAAGTACAATCTTCCTCATGCCGCGGAGATTTGGCCGTGTGAATGGCCATGTGCTGCATTCTTGGAGGTGTCCGGAATTTATGAGGATTTCTATCATTTGGCTGAGAATGCAAGCATCACCGACTTCCTCCATGACCAGTGTGATCGGTATCTCCTACTCACTAATACTTTCATGCAAAATTTTCATTTTCATGCTAGGAGATGACCACCCATGGTAGAGTTTCACTTATATGATGAGCATAAGGATATGACGCTTCATGACTTTTGTGAGGTTTGTAAATTACCTTATGAGGGTAGCGTCGAGGAACCACGTCATGGAGATGTGGAAGATTTTATTAATGAAGTTACCGTAGGGGAAAGGAGAAAGGTGTCGGAAGTGAGAGTGGCTAGTTTACAGTTTCCTGTTTTGCGCTACTGCTCATTATTTGCTTGGAGATGTTTAATTGGTCGCGGGGAGAGTGGAGGGCTTAGTGCTCCTGACCTTGCCATATTGCGCCATGCTTTACTTCATGATAAAACTTTTAGTTTAGGCGATATAGTTGCCAAACGGTTGAGTCTCAACTGTACTAAGGGTCCTACTTTCGGAGGTATCTTCGCCTCCCGTCTTGCTAGATGCATCGAGATACCTATTAGGCACGAGGAGAAACTGGTACCCACTATATACTTAGATTATGAAAGCATGGTAGCACATAAGTTTATTCGCTATGATGAGGAAAAGAGACTCATTTATAACTTGATATTTAGCGAGGATACTTTTCAGATTATTACCTTGCCTGCACCTACTTTGTTCGATATTCATTCAGGCAGGTACTTCGTTTTGCCTGCGGACATTCATGCATACTGGGAGGGGACACGATTCCCAGTTCCTGAGCCAGAGACATCACCTGACCCATATCAGGAGTCTATTTATCAGTGGGAGCCACAGGAGCTTGCTAACCAGTGGAACCCCCGGGATCCTCCATAGTACACCGGAGAGGACTACTTTGATCCATGGGTGTAGACAAACTTAGGCCAAAAGCCTAAGCTTGGGGGAGTACGTATTTCTCACCGACATTACATTCATGTTCACTCACTCATTTCACTTGTCGGTGTTCATACTTTTCCATTGTATTATCCATGTTTGTTTATTTCTTTTTCTCGCTTTTTCTTATGTGTTTGAAATTTTTTGAGAAAAATCAAAAAAAATAGTTGTAGCTCCTGCTTAGTTTACTTTCCATGCTTATTTAGTTGTAGTATTAAAAGAAAACCCAAAAATATTTCTCATTCTTCTTTTGCTTGTTGGGAGCTTTCCTGTGTTAATAATATTTCTCGTTCTTGTTTTATTTTCTTTAGAAAAACAAAAACTCCAAAAATATTTCAGTGTGTTTCTTTGAAATTCTTTTCTTTTCTTTGGGGGTCGAGAGGAGAAGAGCACAATGAAAATGTTGAGTGGCTCTCGTATGCATTATTGTTGATCTAATAAAGAGCCCATGTTACCTTGTCTTCTCCTTTGAATAAATGTTTGCAGATGCCATCTTAGTCCAATGCACATGCACTATTATTATTATCCATGTCATTTGGCTGTGCAAGTGAAAGGAAATAATGACGATATATGATGAAATGATTGAGATGAGGAAAAGCTGGTATGAACTCGTCCTATCTTGTTTTTGTAAATATGCTTAGTTCATCATTCCTGATTCAGCCCATTATGAATGAAACATGTTTGCAATGACAATTAGAGATTATAGTTATTCATGCCATGCTTAATTACCTAGGAGTTTATAATGGTTTACCTTGTGTGCCAACATGCTTTTAAAATGGTTGTGATGTAGTATGATAGGATGGTATCCTCCTTTGAATGATTCGAGTGGCTTGACTTGGCACATGTTCACGCATGTAGTTGAAACAAAATCAACATAGCCTCCACGATATTTATGTTCATGGTGATTTATATCCTGCTCATGCTTGCACTCAATGTTGGTTAACCTCAATGCATGTTTATGACTGTTGTCGCTCTCTAGTTGGTCGCTTGTACAAAGCAGGAATACTGCTTGTGCATCCACTTCCATAAACCCAAAGTTGTTCCATATGAGTCCACCATACCTACCTCTATGCGGTATTTACCTACTGTTCCAAGTAAATTTGCATGTGCCAAACTCTAAACCTTCAAATAATAATTTGTTTTGTATGCTCGAATCGCTCATGTAGCAACTAGGGTTTTCAATATCTTCAATGCTAGGTGGGTTATTCTCACGATGAGTGGACTCCGCTCATCATTCACGAGAAAATGGCTGGTAACTGGGATGCCCAGTCCCATGCTCAAAATAAAATCAAAATAATTGCAAACAAAACTCCCCCGAGACTGTTGTTAGTTGGACAGTACCCGTTGTTTCGGACCAGCCATGGAGTGTGCTTGTTGGTGGTGGGGGAGTATAAACTTTACCATTCTATTTGGGAACCGCCTATATTGTATGTAGCATGGAAGATACGGAAATATCTTGGTTGTTATGTTGACAATGAAAGTATACCGCTCAAAATATTATGTATCTCCGTTTCAAAAACTCGAGCTCTGGCACCTCTGCAAATCCCTACTTCCCTCTATGAAGGGCCTATCTGTTTAGTTTTATTGCCAAGTCATCATCCTCTTATAAAAATCACCAGTTAGAGAGCACCACTATCATTTGTATCCATGGTTATTAATTTATATTGAGTATGACTATGACTCGATCTCTTTTACCATGAATTATAATGTCTAGCCAGTCCTTGATCTTCAGGGGTGCTCTACATTTATGTTTTGCGATCTCAGAAAGGGCTAGCAAGATACCATTTTGTTATATCATATCATGATTGTTTTGAAAAAGCATTATTATCTGATATTTATTATTATTACTCGCTAATTGATCATGCCATTGATATGAATAAATGTGAGACCTAAATCTTATTGTGAACATGGTTAGTTCATAATCTTTGCTGAAAACTTGAATGCTGGTTGTACATATTTGCAACAACAAGATCAAACAGAGTTTGTAAAAGTTTTTCTTTATGACTTTCAGTTTGTCAACTAAATTTCTTGAAGAAAAGCAATGGGTTAAGCTTGGGGGAGTTGATACGTCTCCATCGTCTCTACTTTTCCAAACTCTTTTGCCCTTGTTTTGGACTCTAATTTGCATGATTTGAATGGAACTAACCTGGACTGATGTTGTTTTCAGCATAATTGCTATGGTGTTATTTTTGTGTAGAAATAAAAGTTCTCGGAATGACCTGAAACTTCACGGAGGTCAGTTTTGGAATAAATAAAAAATATTGATGAAAGAATCAACCAAAGGGGACCCACACCCTGTCCACAAGGGTGGAGGGCGCGCCCTCTGACATTGTGGGTCCCACGAGGCTCCACCGACCTCAACTCCAACTCCATATATTCACGTTCAGGGAGAAAAAACCCAGAGAGAAGGATTCATCATGTTTTACGATACGGAGCCGCCGCCACCTCCTGTTCTTCCTCAGGAGGGCATACCTGGAGTCCGTTTTGGGCTCCGCAGAGGGGAAATCGTCGCCATCATCATCATCAACCATCCTCCATCACCAATTTCATGATGCTCACCGCCGTGCGTGAGTAATCCCATCGTAGGCTTGCAGGACGGTGATGGGTTGGATGAGATTTACCATGTAATCGAGTTAGTTTTGTTAGGGTTTGATCCCAAGTATCCACTATGTTCTAAGATTGATGCTTTATGACTTTGCTATGCTTAATGCTTGTCACTAGGCCCGAGTGCCATGATTTCAGATCTGAACCTATTATGTTTTCATGAATATATTTGTGTTCTTGATCCTATCTTGCAAGTTATAGTCACCTACTACGTGTCGCGGGAAACCACGACCACCTATGGGACCAGGAGGCCCCTTGCTGGTTTGGCAGGGGGACGTCGCGTTGCACAAAGAGCAAATGAGCGTGGGGCAGTAGGGCAGAGATCACGCGGGCATTTTTACCCAGGTTTGGGCCATCATGAGGCATAAAACCCTACTCCTGCTTTGGTGGATTGATGGTGGAAAGGTGGTGGTGGAGTGTAGTACACTTGCCCTGCAGGGGTTGCCTCAGGGCGGCAGTAGCTACGCGTGTATGGGGGTGTGAGTTATCCAACCTTCTAACCCTTTCTACGGTTGCCATGGGCCTCCTTTTATAGGGCAAGGGGTTACCACAATGGCAAAGTAGTCATTATGCACTGATAAGATAGCAAACAGTGCTATCATACCCAACTCTGCGGGCTGACAAGGCGCATTAAATGCACCGCTCAACGTCACATCATTGGTTGCCCGGCAAGGCTTGCCGGGCCATCTTGCCAGCTTCATGCCTGCTCGCTTGACACGTCGCAAGACGGGTGTCATCTGTGGGTTTTTTCTATAGGGAGAGGCTGCCATGTGGTGAATGACTGCCACTTAGTTACTCTGTGGCTTGACACTACACTGATTGACGACGTAGGTCGCGGTGGAGTGGTTGGTGAGGTGGTCCCGTCTCCCTGAGTCCCGGCAGACCCTGTCAGGACGCCTTGGTTGCCTGCTTCTGAGTGTGGCCTCGCCCCTTGCCGGGCTCGCCTGTCCGGCATGGGAGGCCTTTCCTCCGATGGTGTCTTGCTTCTTTGGTCTGATCTCGATCCCTCTGATCTACATTGATCCTTCGATGATCTTGGTTCCTTGTGCATCTTGGCTCGGTCTTGGCTTGTCCGTGCATGAGTCATGGGAAAATATATACCTCTGTCTATTTTCCTCGACATAAGCCCCCAGGCCTGAGCCACACATGTCGCGTGGCACGTTGGGTTAGGCCCCAAACAGTGCGCGGACACGTGGCAGGAGAGGGATGTGCATGCCGGTTTACCATGGCGATTAGTCAATCCAACATCCACTTTCCGCAATTACTGCACTTAGTGGGGTCGTGGGACTATTGCAGTTAAGGTGAAACGGTAACTTTCTGAAGCGTCGTGCCCCTGTTCCGCTTTTCCCCCCTTAAGAGCAGGGAAAAACAGAGCGACATGGTTCACCTGTCTCTTGCCCTGCTCTCCCATCTTCTTCCTCTGCAAGCCAAGCAACAGTTCCTGCTCTCACTCTCCCATCCGCCATCGCCCTTCCCATCAAATCCCTTTTCCTTCCGCATTTCCACTATGGGAATGGGGAAGAAACCCACGGAGAAAGGAAAGTAGATGGTCGTGACGGAGGAGGTTGCTGCCGAGGGAAGCAAGAGGGCGGCGGAGCTGAACAAGAAGCTGAGCGAAGATGTCATCTTCACCCCCTCGAACTTGAGCGGCCCAGTCCTTGAGGCGAGGTATGGATATCTGTGGGGGAGGCCAATCCCGAAAGGGCACGGGGTGCCCCAAGTTCTTGCGGCGTGGAAGGAAGACCCGCCGAACTCATATCGGTTCTTCTGTGCTTATTTCATCTGTGGTCTCTGCTCCCCCTTCTCCAAATTCTTCGAGGCAATCATGAACATCTATGGATCCATCTCTTTGACTTCATGCCAAATGCAATGGCGACCATGGCCATTTTCGCGCATTTGTGTGAGAATTTCGTCGTAGTTAAACCCAATGTGGATCTGTTCCGGCATTATTTCGTTCCGCAGGTGGAGAACAAAGGCCACCGCTCCGGAATCATTAGCTAGATGCCGCGCGTGGCGAGGATGATCTGGGGTTGCATCCCTGGGTACTAGCATGAGAGGTGGGATCAATGGAGATGGGATTGGTCCTGGATTCAAGATGAGGAAGCCCCTGAGTTTTGCGAAGCGTGGAAGCAATGTGTTGAGCGTGGTAAGGCATGGAGTGCCAAAGGCCTCACTGAGGATAGGCTGCGCCCGGCAATCAACAAGATTACCCGTTTGAAGACTGCCGGGTTAACCATCAAGCATGTGGGGCAGATTTTCTTCTCCGCCGTATCTCGCCGCTGCAGGAAAGGGATAGACCTGCATGGTTGTACGGTGACGCTGCGGATAGGATGAGGCTGCTCCTAGGATTGGCCAACAACATATCAGTTTATGGCCATGGCTGACTGTGTGATCAATTGTTTGGTCGCTTCGAGTTGTTTAAGCTTCTGGCAATCATTATCCCCCTAAACATTAATTCTGCCCAGGACCAGATACTAAAGTGGATGTCGGACTGCAATGCTGAAGAGCTAGCGAGCACCTGGAAGCTACCCACCCTAGACGAAGAGCTCCAGTGGTTGAACACCCTGGTGGAGAGGGCCACCAGGACCGAAACTGGAATGTATAAGTGCACCTCCTCTATGGAAGTGGCGTATATCTTGAGGAGGGTTGCGGAGGACAAGGCCGCCTGTCCGGGGGATGAACCCCAGGCAGGCAATAGAACCTGGATCCTTTTCAAAAACAACGGGGCTAGCAACGCCCCTCAAGCCGGCCCGCGCTTCCCCTCGACCCGGCCGAACCCCTCAACCCGGCCCTGACGGCCTGCGCAAGGCAGCCGAACCCGGCATTCCAAGACTTCTCCAACAAGCCAGCTCCCCTTTGGCGTGTTCCTCAACCCGTCTGCGGGTCAGCTCCCGTCCCATCCCGGTCGTACGATGGGACGAGTCTTCATTCAAGGATGAGGAAGGCAATAGTGCCCCTCCCATGCCTCTGGTCAACCGAGGCATGGTAACAGTGCCCCAGTTACCCGCTGACCAACACCGGCGTGGCTACAGTACACCCATTGTCACTGCTGACGCCAGCAAGTGGCGACCTGACGGAGCTCCACTGTAGCAGGCTCAACCCGGCCACTCCTTGACGATCGACAAGACAGCGAATAGTGCCCCTAGGCACAAGGGGCCCGCGCCCGGAGAACCCGGCGAGCCCTGACACCCGACGGGTCACGCCTGCCGCGGCCAAGCCAAGCTGGGTCGCTGACGTGCGAGCTCGGGGTGGCACGATCGGATGCGCCTTCGGCGCCATACCCCATCTACGAGACTCCCGTGAAGAACATGTGTGCCGCCCAGGAGGTCGCAGTCGTCCTGGATCAACTCGCGGGCCAAGAGTTTAAGGATCGCCTCAAGCAGGTTAACGACCTCCTTGACGTGGCCAATGCGCAGCAGGACCGCCTCAACCAACTCGCCAAGCCGGCAAGATCCGGCTCCATCCGCGCCAACGGTCCCGAGGACCAACAGAACACGGCGTCTTCACCACCCAGCGAGGCGCACTCCGGCCACACCCGGACCCGGCGCAACCCCGCCCCGATGGCTGCCGGCGGCTTGGGTGATGAGCCGGCGCTAGAAGACCAACGCCGGCGTGACCCTCCCCTGCAACCCGGTCGACGTCCGGCTTCGGTCGACCCGGCCATCAACGACGCTGACGCCCACCACCGCCTTGACCTACTCGCCATGAGTTGGAGGAAAGTTGCGCTGTCGGGCCGGTGAGCTTCGGCCCACGCATCCAGGATGAGCCCTTTCCTAAAGGGTTCACGCTCCCCCGCGAGACCCCCAAGTACAACGGCACCGTCAAGCCGGAGGACTGGCTCACCGACTACACCACCGCAATCGGCATTGCCGGCAGCAACCACCGTCTTGTCGTACATTATGCGCCACTCATGCTCCAAGGCTCGGCCCGCACATGGTTGAACAGCCTGCCGGTGGGCAGCATCAACGTGTGGGTCGATTTCGAGCAAGCCTTTGTAAGCAACTTCACCGGGACCTACCGGTGACTCAGCCGTCCTAGCCAGCTCGCCATGTGCGTGCAAGGGCCGGCGGAAACCAACCGCGAATACCTCGCATGCTGGACCGAGCTCCGGAACAGCTGCGAGGGCATCCACGAAGTCCAAGCAATCCAGTACTTCTTCAACGGGTGCCGAGATGGCACCCTCCTCAAACAGAAGCTCTTACGCTCTGATCCGGCCACCATGGCCGCGCTCATGGTGACGGCAGACAAGTACGCCAACGCCGACTACGCCATGAAGATCCAGGTGGCGCTGGACGAAGCCAGCAAGGCAAAGTAGATTCCTCCTCCGAAGTCGGCCGGCAAAGGCAGCCGGTAGCAGCACAACCAGTAGAACAACAAGCGCAAGGCTGGCCAGCCGTCCTAGCGCTACGACAACCGGCTCGTCGTAGCCGCCGAGCAGGCACCCACGACCAACCCGGCCGCCACGCATCGGCAGACCAGCAAGATGGCGTGGCAGCCCGCCATAAATTTCGAGGAGAAGCTTGACGCTCCCTGCAAGCATCACAGCGGCGTGAGGCCATCCACGCACATGCTTTGGCAGTGTGCCATAACCAAGCGCATCTTGAGGGGCAACATCCCGCCTCCTCCGTGTTGGGGAACGTAGTAATTTCAAAAATTTCCAACGCACACGCAAGATCATGGTGATGCAGAGCAACGAGAGGGAATAGTATCATCTACGTACCCTCATAGACCATAAGCGGAAGCGTTATGAGAACGCGGTTGATGTAGTCGAACGTCTTCATGATCCGACTGATCCAAGTACCGAACGCATGGCACCTACGAGTTCAGCACACGTTTAGCTCGATGGCGTCCCACGAACTCCGATCCACCAGAGCTTCACGGGAGAGTTCTGTCAGCATGATGGCGTGATGACAGTGATGATGTTGCTACCGACGCAGGGCTTCATGAAAGTGCAACGATCCCTAGGTGGTTTTGGTAATTCCTAACAACATATAGCTCATTGGGCTAATGCTATTTCAAGATTAATATCTCAGGAAAGCTCAATGATTGGCATGGCATGGATGAGAAAACTGGACCCCTCAAAATGCTAAGGACAAAGGATTGGCTCAAGCTCAAAGCTCAAGACTCTACATTTTCCATTTTAGTGATCCAAGATCACATTGAGTCTATAGGAAAAGCCAATACTATCAAGGAGGGATGCGGTGTTGCTTAATGAGGTTCTTGCTCAAAATGCTTAGTGATATGCTCCAAAACCCTCAACTACTTTCTCACATCCACATATGACCTAAACCAAAAGTCAAA